>NW_019524228.1:468682-495786 GCF_002814215.2 Seriola lalandi dorsalis
TAGACAGACTCTTAGGAGAAGCAAGGAAGAAATCCAGGAAGAGGAAGTGTTTTTAAGTGGGGGTGTGGCCTGTTTGAGCCTCTTTGAGACCATGCGGTTAGTCCAGGTGAGGTGGCCTGTATTGTTTGCTTGTATTGAATTGGTTTGCAGTGTGTCTTTGGCTGTTTAGGTGAGTGTGATTGTTTGTTTGTTTGTTTGATGTCTTGGAGAGTGGGGGAGTAGGGGGGTAGAGCACAGCCTAACCCGGCGGGGGAGAGTTTAGCTCAAAAGGCATCTCTCCTTGACTCTACCTCCCTCATTCAAAATGGCCGCCACTTTCTTCAACTGTTTAGGGGAGTTTGTTTGCTGAATCTGCTTAATCTGTTAGTGTGTTTTGTCAGAGTTGATGATGGTGTTGTTCGTGGTAGCATAGGCAAGATAAAGAAAATAGTCTTGGTGTGAGGAGCAGTGATGGCTGGCATTAGGGGAGTGACTCTGGGACGCCAGTGATCACTGTCTAGCCTCCTGGAGGTGTCGTGGGACCAACTAGACGAAACACTGGTGAAAGGAGGTTCCCACCTGATGACCCCAAAGACATGTTAGTTATCACTGCTCATTAGTCTGTATAGCTAAATTAATAGTTATCATAGGACATGTTAAGCTTAGGGAACTATTCACTGAGTCTGGTCCATTTTCTGTAGCACAAGCTTTGTGTTTATCTTAAATGTAAGATCATGCTACTTGCTCCTCCTCCATAGGGGGCAGGATTTCACCTCTTTGGCCCTGTCCAGTTGGTTTCCCCATGTAGCTTATAAATTATTATATATATGTGCATTTATTGTTGATAGTTAAAATTGTTGATAGTACTGAAACAAATTGTGAGTACTTGTAATACAAACAGTATGTTTTTATTTACCCATAAAAATATGAAGGCAAAGGGATACTGCATGACACATGGGTGTCAGGCTATAGCAGCATTAGGAAGGGATGATGACATCATCACAAACTATGTACAAAGGTGTTGGTAAAACTCCTGCTGAGCAGCATGTGCAAAATATCACAGTATAGACAATATTTATAATGTGCAGGGATAATACTCCAAGATGTTACTGTAATGTGGTTGTTAATGATTGATGAGGCCAGACGCAGAAGAAAAAGCAGGTGCTGGTCCATCACAGGGGATGACTGCACTGGAAATCTGGTCCTGATACAGACAAACATGTGATAGGACAATTAGTTTAGATCATAGACGTTCTTTACATTCAGACATGTTAGGTCTGTTGTGTGTGTTTAATAAATAGTGAGGATAGATATGAATATGCTAAGAGAAATACAGTTTTAGGCAGTGGATCCTGAACCTCCTGGTTCTGGATCAAACAGTCTCTTTGTCTTGTAAAAAAAGTTACTGACGCATGTAGCTGGACAACAGCTGCAGGAACAGGCTAAATTCTACTAAATCACTAAAATGTATGTCATCATCATCAATTATACATTTATGCCACTTGAAATGTGTGTCAGTATGGTTTTGTCATTTGCACTTATGATACTTTTCGCTACAGACCAACATTAGATGTTAGACACCAGTCTAAAAGAAAAGTTGTGAGTTCAGCATCAAACCGCATCTCTTTACCAAGAGCTGTCTCCAGCGGGGGAAACCACATTTACTTGTAAATGGTTAGCATACTCATCTCAATAGATATCTCTGAAATACAATAGATGGAGGTCTTGGTCATGACATCATCACTGTGGCTCTTTTACATAGTATTGATAGTGTTAGTTCATTCTTTCATTTTAAACTAAAATTCTGGCCAGATCTTTCACATTACATCTTTAATCTTTAATCGTGTACACCACTCTGTGTACCATAAAGATATAAAGTATACTACTTTTAGATATTTTCAATTCAGGGACAACAAGTAAGATTTATATTGTAACATATAGTGGCTATAAATCTGGTTGAACTCAGTCTGACAGTTCTAGCCTTAGTAAATACATTTTCTACAATACTGGCTGAGGGCGGACAGTGGTACAGTGAACTGACCCGCATCACATTTTTAACGCCAGTTCAAAAAGCTGCTTATGAAGCAGTGCCATTCCTACAATATTATGAATATCAGATGATCTGCTTCACTAATTTCTATCACGATTGTACTAATTCAGTGTTTTAGTGTTAACGCCATAATTTAGAATTTACTCTCGTTGAAATGGGGCACCAGTCCTCTAGGAGGACAACAATGAATTGCTTCATTGATAAATTTATCAATCTCATATCAGAAGCCATGACTTCTCGATTCAATGGATCTCCAGTCTCTACGTCAAAAGAATACAACAGGACAACAACTGGGTGTAAATAAAGGAGTTTATTAACTAAACTACTATCTACAGAGTAAATGCAAGGTGTAATAATCATAAAGATGAAACTAATAATGAAATGAGCAGTGTGATGAGTTGGCAATGGTGGGAGAGAATATTTTATGGCTATACACTGTGGCTATACAGCTAATGATACTACATCTATGGATGAGATTTGATAATTAGATATTGCTATATTTCGACATCAACCCAGTCATGAGCAGAGTGTTAAGACCGGCCTACTGTGAGTTGCGCTGTAGCTGAAGACCCTCAGCTGGAACCCAGGTGGCTGTCTTGACTTGGCTTATAAAATTAAAAGATCCCGCATGTAGCGTACATACCTGGCATCAGTCACAAGCCATTAAGGAAGTTCATTATAAGGACATGCAGAGTTACACACCCACAATTGACACTTTGCGACTATTCCCACCATCAAACTATCAAATTTATAGGAAACAGAGACAAAAGACCCCTCTCCCACAAACAGACCATGCTGTTAGCATGTCCGAACGACACAGAACCAGACCAAAGGTCAAAGGGTCAGCTCCAATCGACACCAGGTAACTGGAGAATATAGGCAAAATCTCCAGTTTGTAACAATAAGACTCTGTCTAATGATATAGTATGATATAAGTAACAACAAAAGGACTGATTAACACTAAGGTGTGAATCCTGGCCTCTCTGTGCCATGCATGAACACACACACACACACACACACACACACACCAGCCTCCCTTCCTCTGCCCCTCTCTAGATAAGAGTCATAAACTACAACCCACAATCCAATCCTGGGTAGTGACCAGCAGAAGTTGCGCTGGTCAGATCAAAGGACACAGATCAAAGGATGAATGTAAAATTAAATATCTAACTGTTCTCTAACTCATGAGATGTTCCTATGAGATAGTTTAATCCCAAACTTCTATCCAATAGAATGTTTGAAATGTAACATGTAGATTTTAAGACAAGGTCCTTCATGTGACCATACTGTCAGCATCCTTCACACAAGGTAACACACACTACATGACATCCAGCATGTCCATATTATTATTATTACAGTCAAAGAACTGCTGTGTAATCCACATTTATAGACTATTTCCTTTGGGAAATGTTTATATTGTTGTTTGATCAATTAACCACTTGTTTCATGATTAATTCCAGGTTTGAAGGATGTAATATGAAATCAACACTCCTATGACTCCTCTCTGCCATTATTAGTGCAAGTAGTTTTATGTGTTATTTCATTTAATGTTTTGTGGTCATGGTGGAAGATGGTTTTGCGAGTTTATAAGTAAACTCTAGAATTAAATTATTCCAAAGTTCAGTGGAAAATTACTCTCTTCTCCAAGTGGAAACACAGGAGAATTCGGGTGACGCCCCTGAAACATGCGCCAGCAACCCAAGGCATAAAACAGTCTTGAACAATTCACACAAAGTCAGAGAAGACAGAAAAAGGTTAGAAGAGGTCAGAAATGTTAGAAACGAGAAAAAGTTAGAAACTCGGCGAGATGCTAAGAAGGAAGAAGATGCGAGAAACGAAGCTAAAAGCTAGAGGCTGAAAAGCTGAAGCTAGAAAAACGATGCAGAAACTAGAGCCTGAGAACTTTGCTCAAAGCTCAGAGTCCCGGCTCAAAGCCCGGCTCTGTAGCCATGTAAACTCTTAGCTCTAAGCTGCTAGCCACAAACTCATGGCTCTTAGTCATTTTTGCACTTTTCGTGTCTTTTATTTTTCTTTGCCACAGGCTCCAAGTACCATTCTTTTTGTTTACATGCGCAATCTTTTATTTTTATAAGCCAAGTCAAAACCAACTGAACCAAAACAACAGAAGTGCCTCAGAGTAATTTTGTAACTTTTAAATCATCATCAAGTTTTCCTTTTTGAAGATTTTGACAACTTTAGAGTCATCTGGTCAACGCCAGTCTCCTATAAAGTTATCCAGCCAAAGTGAAGAGCATTAGAGTTTATTTCGCATCAACCCGCAAAAGACACCAGCAGATAACATCTGCACGACCTCCTGCAGAGAAGCCGAGCAGAAATCAAGAGTGCCCGAGACACAAAGTCTCCTGGCAAACTCCACCAGAGCTGAACCGCTAATGGGTTCATGTCAAAATGTAGCAATATTTAATCATCAAACCTAATTCGTAGATATAGTATCATTAGCTGTATAGCCATAGTGTATAGCTATAACATATTCTCTCCCACCATTGCCAACTCATCACACTGCTCATTTCATTATTATTTTCATCTTTATGATTATTACACCTTGCATTTACTCTGTAGATAGTAGTTTAGTTAAATAAACACCTTTATTTACACCCAGTTGTTGTCCTGTTGTATTCTTTTCAATATTTGTATGCTTGCCTCCTTTGGTCCCAGAGCTCCTTTGAAAACTCTTACGCATCTGTCATGAGCTCTGGCTACATTCCCACATGACCCAATCCTTCAATCGATTCCCCACTATAGAAAAATTGAGAAACTTTGATGTTTTGTATGGACCACTGGTCTAAATTTGCGTAAAGATGCATGCTCCTCTCTATGAGGATATAGTGCCAGCAGTCTTTAAACTGCAAAGAATTATGATGCTGGGTTGTATACAAGAACTCAAATCCATCCCATCTCAATAGCCTTCTGCAGGGGATAAATTGTGCCTGCCCTTGAAAAGAAAAAGAAGCAGTTTGTTGCCATATAATATCTCTACTCTCAAACATTTTAAGTAGTCTTGGATGGTATATTTGTCATGGCTCTCAGTGACCATGGAGGCTGTACACTCTGGAATGTGAAAGAACATTAATTTGTTTGTGTGTGTATGTGTGCGTGAATGAGAGCAGGCAAGTTTTACTTCAAGAAGACCAGTAACGGAATTAATTTTGTTTGATCTCTCCGTTCCTCAAGGTGAAGCACCTCCTCAGCAATGCTGCCGTTGATAAATAGCTTCCAAGCGTCTTTTGATGAGACGGTAAAATGCCCTGCTTGAGATACCAAAGGGCTTCTCAATATGTTATGGATGGCGAGTTCCCCAGCTATCACTTGCTTCAATTACTGCAGCTGCAGGTGGAAGTCAATAAAATCCTCGCTTTCCTGAATCTAGCAGAAGTTATAAATGTGTCCTTCAGGTTCAGGTGCCTTGATCAGAACGCCAGCATTCTTGCTGAACTGTTATACAGACACCATTGATCTGACTGCCTGTGTTTGGTTCAGTCTGCAGATAGACGGTCAAGAGAGTCAATAGCAGAGATTTTAAGATCAGCAGGTAGCTACATTGAGCAGAAGACCAACTACCCGAACATTTGCCTTTAGTGAATGAAAGATCACCATCTATCAAACATATTTAGTTACAAGACTCAACAATTTAAAGAACATCCTCTATGCCTTTGTTCAGTCTCTTCTGCACAGGCAAGTATTTACTGCTGCTCTGTTTAAGAGAGAGGGATACTAATCAAGTTTTAAAATGTCAGGCCACTGCAAGAGATCTTAAAGACTGGCATGATGAAATCTAATGGTTTATCTACTGAAAATCCCCACAGAGTTCTATAGCAGACATACCTGGCCTGGCATTCATTGTAAGGACATGCGGAGTTATGGACCCAAAATTGACACTTTGTTACTCTTCCCACCACCAAACTATCAAATTCATAGGAAACCGAGACAAAGGACCCTTCTCTCACAAACAAACAAACTCTGTCCCCCTCTAGATAAGAGTCATAAACTACAACCCACATTCCAATCCTGGGTAGTGACCAGCAGAACTCTCTTCACAGACACAGATCTGAGGAAGAATATATAATTAAATATCTAACTATTCTGTAACTTGTGATGTTTCTATGTAATACTTAGATCAATCCCAAACTTCAATCGTATAGAATGGTTGCAATATAATATGTAGACTTTAAGACAATGTCCTTAATGTGACCTTACTGTCAGCATCCTTCATAAAAGGTAACACACACTACATGACATCCAGAATGTCCATATTATTACTATTACAATCAAAGAACTGCTGTGTAATCCACATGTATAGACTATTAGCTTTAGGAAATGTTTATTATGTTGTTTGATCAGTTAACCTAATTCCAGGTTGTGCAGTGCAATAAGGTTTATATGTTGTTTCATTTAATGTTTTATGGTCATGGTGGAAGATGGAGGGGTGAGTTTTTAGGTAAACTCTAGTATGAAACAATTCAAAAGTTCCGTGGAAAATTACTCTCTTCTCCAAGTTGAAACACAGGAGAAGACGGGTCACATCCCTGAATGTGCACCAGGCCACCAGGGGAAAAAACAGTGATCAATTCACATATTGCTCTGTAGCTCCAGGCTTAAGCTCTAAGCTCCTAGCCACAAAAACTCATGGCTCTTAGCCACAGGCTTTTAGCCACGGCTCTTTATCGTTTTGTCCACGTCCTTTATTCTTTATTTGCCATGTGCTCCAAATAACGTTCTTTTTGTCTACATGCACAATCTTCTATTTTTATAAGCCAAGACAAGACCAACTGAAGCAAAACAACAGAAGTGGCTCAGAGTAATTTTGTAGCTTTTTGAAGATTTTTGGCAGTTTTAGAGTCATCTGGTCAACGCCAGTCTCCTCTAAAGTTATCCAGCCAAAGGTAAGTGCATTAGATTTTATTTCGCATTAACCTGCAAGAGACGCCGGTAGATAACATATCTGCCCACAACCGCCTGCAGAGAAGGCTACAAGAAATCAAGAGTACCCAAGTCAGAAAGTCTCCTGGCAAACTCCACCAGAGCTGAACTGCTGAGACACCAGCAGAATCTACCTAGATCCCGCGTCTCCAGGGTTACCACGGCAACCCCAGCCACCTGGATTCCAGCCAAGGGTCTCCAGCTACAGCGCAACTCACAGTAGGCCGGTCTTAACACTCTGCTCATGACTGGGTTGATGTCGTTATATCATACTATTTAATCATCAAATCTCATTCATAGATGTAGTATCATTAGCTGTATAGTCATAGTGTATAGCCATAACATATTCTCTCCCACCATTGCCAACTCATCACACAGCTCATTTAATTATTATTTTCATCTTCATGATTATTACACCTTGCATTTACTCTGTAGAGAGTAGTTTAGTTAATTAACTTCTTTATTTTCACTCAGTTGTTGTCCTGTCTTGTTCTTTTGAAGTAGAGACTGGAGATCCATTGAATCGAGAAGTCATGGCAACAATCATTGAAGTAATTCATTGTTGTCCTCCTTGAGGACTACTGCCCCCTTTCAATGAGATTAAATTCTAAATTGTGGTGTTCACGCTACAGTTCAGTATGAAAATTATTATGGAGAGAAGCTTGGGTACCAAAATTTCTTTCTCAAGTTTCTGCTAGTCAGTGTAGGCAATAGTGAATTATTAAAGATGCATACACAGGTACCGATGCGATCAGATTCACTTCAGTGTAGCAATTTAAAATGTATAAAATGTATTTTCATTAATACGGAATCTATATAAATTTTAAACTGGTTCTCATGCTCTAATTTGTTCTGTGCCGGCCACTTTTACTTTTGTAATCTGCAGTGTTAATTTGAATAACAGTGGGTATTACTGTCAGCCCTGAAAGCTCTGAACACTTTTGAAATTTACATGCACAACTGCTCTCTACTTGTTCAACAGAAGGCAGCGGGGTTTCTGGAAAAATCTGTCAGTCATCAAGTCTTTAGTGTCAACACCACACCAATCAAGCTATAACATGTCTCCTACTGGACTTTTATTTCCTGTTTCACTATGTTAAAATGACTGCTCTTTATTCTGTGAGATCCCACTTTTATTTTTAACTTAGCATTTTTTTAATATTCTGTGACGTTTGTGAACTCCAATTCTCAGAGATCATCTGTCAGTCACTGTCGTCAGAGTTATGATGTCTTTCTTTTTCTTGAATTTTATATGGATAATATTTAATCTTGCCAATTTTTGTATTTCTTTCCAAAAGACGAGTTAAGTGTCAGAACATCAGGAACTCAGGCGCCCCCACCCCACCCAGCTACCAAATGACATTACAAAATAAATGAATGCTTAAATATGCTGCCCAGACATCAACAAAACAAAACAAAACAAAAAAACCCACAAAAATAATTAAATTAAAATTAATTAACTAATTTGAAATAATTAATCAATTTTACTTGCAAAATGTAACCTCAGCAGTTAGTCATTAGTCATACAATGCAAATTAATTTCCAGCAGAACAGTGTTTGGCAAAAAGCGTGAAAGAATAGCACTATTGCTTTCCACTCCAAGAATCTATTCATGAACACACAATGTTCAAAGCTTTGTCTTGAAACAAAACAACAATACAAACTCAGAATGTCTCATTTACATACTGAAAGAGTGAACTTAATGAGAAACATGCTAGCGAGAGGAATTAGTTTTGCTTAATGAACTCTTTGTCACACAACATGGAGTATTAACAGGCGATATGCAATGACAGAGCATTTTTTGTATCGTCCTTGCATAAGACATTCTTTAACCTACAAGAGATGAAGCTGATCTATGAAATAGTTAACTCTAGACATGCTCTATCAATAGCACTGCAGCTTTAAGTCTGAAGTCTTACCCATCTAATCCTCCCTTCTCCTTTCTCTTTCCTGGTCAGGACTTTAACTGTTTGATGTCTGCATTGACAACTAGTGTGGTACACTGACAGCGCCTTTTGGTTTTGTCCTTGCACAAGGTAAAACTTGAGAGTAACAGAACAGAAACTGGCTGAAACTAACTATAAGAGCAGATGAATTCAGGTTTATAAAAAGACAAACAAAAGTGCTTGTTAGTTAACATACTTCATGGAAAACAGGTAGTGGCTTATGTAATACATAATTCAAAACTGTATGCAGGGTCATTCCCCTGTAATATCCCACAGTACTGTACTTTTTTTTCTTAACTTTACTGCTAATGTAGAATGTGAAGCTTCTCCTGTTTGGAAAACAATTAGCCAACTTTTCATTGACCTAAATGTACCTTAACATCTCAGTTGCTGCATCAAACAGTGATATAGTAATAAGTGGTTTTGCATGTTTTATCTCAGTAAAATCCCTGTGACAAACCACATTTTTTATCTTTATTTCCTATCTTCCCTATGGCCTTTGGTGCCAGATAACATAAATTAATGTCAGAAATCCATCATAGCAAACCCTTCATGGCCTGTGTGATTTGATGATGATGTAGTTTCATGCTGATATTCTTGTGAAAGCTCTTCCTGTTCCTTTCAGGGACACTTCCATCTGAACCATTTACATCTTGAACATAATCTTTTTCAGAACAGATTTGATTTTCAAACAAAATACTGCAGCTAATCATTGCAATGCTTTGTGATTGCTAATAGTCAATTTGTAGATGTCAGAGTGCCCATCAGTACACCATCAAGTAAAATGTCTGCATACTACTTGCTCGCAAGTTCAACAACGCAGAACGGTAACATGACACTGGCAAAGTAAAAGATTTAAACAAAAGCATCACTAACACATGTGAAACCACCAGCATGCTGCTTTATATCAGTGGCGTGCCATCAGGACAAGCAAGGCAAGCAGAAATCAATTAGAACGATATCTCTCCTTATATCTGATCTCAGAACAGCACTCTGTTCCATAACTATCTGATATTGATGTTTTAATCCATCATGTAATTTACTGCCCACTTGTGGAGGCAGCAGGTTATTGAATGTGGAAGCTATCTATATCTATAGTAGTATCTATAGTTTCTATAGAAACTATCATACTCTAGACAAAGACTAGTGCATCTCAAGTGGCAGCACATTGAGGAAAATCTTGGGAGCTTGTCAAACTGCCCTTGACTCAGCTTCTACCCTTCTGAGATCAGTTATGATATTGCTCACATTACACACATGCGCAGACGAGTGGAAACTAAGTTACTTCCACAGTGTTTTCTTCCTAAGTGTTCAGAGTCAGCAGTACAAATTACACCATGATTTATCATCTCTGTGCAAGATCTGCAGTAAGTTTGAGAAATTTGAGACAGAATATTGTTACAGGAGTAGTGCAGCTCCTTTCAGGAATAGCTTAGTATATAGGTTTTGTATATAGTAGGCGAGAGAGAGAGAAAGAGAGGTAAGGCTGGTGAGGAAAGACTTAGAGGTTAGCGGTGTAGCTGTAAACATAGCAGTGCAATGTAAGTGTACTTTAGCCTGTTTGTCAGTAAATAAATGTTACAACTCCTCAAAGACTCCAGGGGCAGGAAACTGCAGGATCCTGCATTGTCACTGGAGTATGTCATTGTCACCATAGAAGTGATTTTTGGATATGTTTCCTCTGTACTGCAAGTTTGACATGTCAGTTCAAAGGAATAATCGTAATACTTCTTCAGCCAGGAGGGAGTGCAGAAAGGTGAAGAGGTCCATGCAGAGAGCAGCAAGATGCAGGAGAGAGACTTTCAGCACAGGAAAGACAGAATAGACCTTGAATTTAAGAGAGATTTGCTAATGCTACTGTCATGCTTTGGTTCTCCCATGCTGAACTGCAGGAGAGTCGCTTCACAATATCAAACTGCCTCTATTCCTTGATAACTCTAATGATTAATTCATCTGTAGTTTAATAAATTAATGCAAAAGATTATAGTATCTTAGAATAGCAACACATTATCATGTGAAATGTGCCACACACCTAAAACAACAAAAGTAAATATTTAATGAACTTACTATAGACTCAGTCACTATTGTGTTGTATGAATTGATAATACTATTGAAGTGGTTATGCATATTTTTATGAAAACATTATGAATTATTATTTTTAATTGGGCCCCTGCATTCCCTCTACACTCTCCCACTCACTCTTTGCTCGTGTCTATCAAACAGTTCATTTGTGAGGCCACCAGATACATTATTGATGCACTATTAGTACCATTCTGCTTTGAAAAACACAACCATCTCAGTAGATAAATATGCAACGAAAGAAATCATTAAGCAGCCTGACCAAGCTTGAATGCCATCAAGTTCAGCAAAGTGCAACAACAGTCAAGCCCATGTGTCTATAAAATCCCCTGGATCAATTGAAGAAATCAGAGACAAATCCCGATAGGAATAGCATGGCTGTTTGGCAAAAGTAAGTCACTGGGGCAAAATTGATTATTTGACAGTCCTGTCTAACTCCACACATCAAGCAAAGCCTTATGGGTCATCATTACACTCATGGACAATCATTCATACAAATAGTGTGCAGGCCAGCATGAGGATCAGTAACAGTTATGTGAAGGAAAGCAGATAACACAGTTGCAGTGGACAACCGGTGTCCAACAATCTGATCGCTACATGTTGAATTAATCACCAACAACCAGCTTAATCCACAGTATCAGCCTCCCTCCAGCCTCTCCAACACACAGAGCATTTTCAGAGCAGTTTAAATAAATAACTTTTATTTCATTTTAACCTTAATAAAACTGTTGTACATGAGTTTTCTTTGCCTACCGTCACAGAATCCATATTACTTCTGAGGCTGTCAAAATGTGAACAGTTGTCTTGGGTACAAGAATCCCAAAGTCCTCCAACCTGAGCAACCATATACTGTAGGTTGTTTTTTTAACTCGCTGATACAACCCATAGGAGTGTTTCCTGAAATAGTATATATAGTAAATAGTGTAATACTAAAATAAAGGTCATGGCTTGGTTAGGTTTAGGCACTAAAACTACTTGGTTAGGTTGAGGAAAAGATTGTAATATGCCTTAAAATAAGTACTTCCTCAACATTAGACAATCTTTGTTAAACTGCTATTTTCACATCGGAATCGAACTACGCTCTCCTGTCTCATACGCCTGTATTTTGTTGACCCATCCGTCCACCACAACCTCCTCCTAATGCAGACTTTGTCGCTCTATAAACTATGTCACCGCTCTTTCCCCTTTGCTCCTGTCGTAATTACTAGATGTCTCTCAATGCAGTCCTCAACAAGCATTCCAAAAATCGGAAAACGGTGTAAAATAAACTAATTGGGTGGTGGGCTTTAAATAATGTATATAATACATAATAATATATGTATAAATAATACTAATTAATCAGTAGTGTAATTGCAATATTACAGGTACCAATGGAAGCAGTAAGCGCACTGCTTTTCAGAGCCACTTCAGCCAAAGGGTGAGCCTGCACCAGCTTTGATTTTCAGACTGTTCTCCCAAAAAAAACAGCAGCATCAGTAATTTCCAATAAGAACAGGTAGTACAACTTTACAATAAGACTACCCTTATAAAGGATTTATGAATGGTTTATAAGTTATTTATTAATTAGCTTGTTAACACTAAATCATGTGTAAGCTGTTATAACACATTAAATAAAAAGGGCAACAGTGACCTGTTGCTTGCCAAATAGTGAGTCCAAATTTCTCTGTACTGTTAAGCCTCATGTCTGATTAGTTACTGAGCTTTCTTTGTTGTCTCCATCATCCAGCATTTGTACCTGCTGCTTCATCACATATTTGTTAAGTAAGCAGCAATTAACCACCATAAGCATCTTAATCTCAAAAAGTTTAATTTGGCAGATCAAATTATCATATCAAATGACCAGATTCATACTCTACGTCCTTGGCAATATTTACACATTTATTAATGAGTTACTAGTATTTATGACTGTAAAGGGGAGCCTTATTGTAAAGTGTAAAACCCATCATCATTTATTAATGAGTTACAAGATGGCGCCCTTTACCATTTACAAATGGTAACTCATTAGTAAGATTAATGAGTAATAAGCATTAACTTGTACCCAACAGGTTTATGTTCATGATTAAAAGCCCTCTAGCAGCTGTTGGAATGGAGCAATGGAGCAAGGAGGTCAGGGCGCATGGATGGGTCAAGAGAATGTCAAACTTTGACACAAGAACACTGTCTGCTTCCTCTCTCCTGCTGACAGTTAACATTGGTCTCTTGGAACCTTAACCAAGTCATTATTCTTCTGTCCCTAACCAAGTTGATTTTTTGACAACCAAAACTTAACCATAAAGTTTTGTAACTTTGCCAAATGATGTTGCTCTGCTCATAGGGATATCAAATCAGAAAGTGCTCCTATCTTTCAGTCTGTTGCATATACCTCCCTGAGTTCTTAGCTTCTTAGCAGTTACAAAGAGCATACAGTATTTTGATGTTTAATTTGAAGGAAATGGTTGTGTTACATCACAGCTACTTGACTTCAGTTTTGCCTCACCTACCTTGCCTTTACTTCAGTGATTGTGTATTTTAGGTGGTGTTTCTGTGAAATTAAAGTTTGCAAGAGTGACTGAAATATTCAGGATTCTTTCTGATAACCATAGAAAAGGACCATACTTGTATAGGGTTAGACACTGATGTGATGCGGGTCTTGCATAAGCAAACACACATGCAGAATATATAGCCCTTCAAAACTTCAGCATTTTTTGTCTAACAAGACCCTTTAAGGCTTATAGGCTATGTCATTTCTGCTACTGCCACATAGCCAATGTTAGCATTAACAGCTGTTTACATACCAGTCTAGAAGAAATGTTCAGCATTAAATTTCATTCCTTTACTCATCAAGAACTTTCTCCAGTGGTGGAGAGCCATGCCAATGTTGACTCTTTGTTTTGCTTCTATTTCTATTTCTATCACTTCTTTTCTTCCACCAAAGGTTATAGGTATGCTAGCCCTCCATTCGGCAGGACCGTCTCATCACTTTCTGATACCGAGTCACTGTTAGCATCCAGTCTGCCCTGAAGAAGTACCGCTGCTCAGGGGACATATTATAATCTCTTGTTTTGTAAACATAACAATGGCTGAAGCTCTTGGCAATACTGGTAAGTAAATAGCTGCTCGAACATCGGCTATGATGCAAGGGCAAAACTTATTCCAAATAGCTCTGAACACAAGTGGCTTTGCTGCGCCAGCTTCAGGCATTAGCTCCAGAGGTGAAGTGAAAGGTGTCAGGTTGGTACCTTAATTGTTAGCTCAGTGACCCATATATTGCATTTCTAACTCCACTTGTTTGCCCTCAGTGTGAAGATCCACTAGGCTGTGTATCATTTAATGCATATTTCAGCCATCTCCACTGATGCTGCATTCCATACAGTAACTCAGCGCCACCTGCCATGACAGTCACAGAACAGACAAAGGAAGATTCTGTATTTCATGCAGTAGCATTGAAAACTGAAAAATAACATAGCCCCAGTGGTTCATATGATTCATACCCCTGAGCCTCCCAGAGAGTAAATTGCACTTTGTCAAATTATTTTTCTTGTATGCCAGGAAATAGCAACCAGCTATCTATATTCTTGCAATTCTTCCAGCCGTATTGTTGGGGAAGAACAATTGTAACAATATTTCAGCATTCTGGTAACTGTGCTGAAATCTAGCTGGCAAAAAAGGGATCGGACTGATTTTCAACAGACTAGTTTTGTTGGGAGCAGTGAGAAAGAGAGCAAAAGATGAATATGTCAGAGGCTCCAACTCCAGAGGCCTGCGGGAAGAGGATGGCATATTTAATGCCAGCATTTTCATGCATTTTTATTCACCACCAGCATCTCTTCTATCGCATACAAAAGCGACCCCCTAGTCATATTAATCCACATGTAAATTTTAGTGTCTTAGTGTTTAGTTTTCTCTTTCATAGGAACTGCACAGGGATTTGCAATGATTCCAAGAAGGAAATGGCAGATGGGAGGGTAGGGAACTGTAAAAATATGTCTGTGTTTGTTGGGCCTTAGAAAA
Organism: Seriola lalandi dorsalis; assembly: GCF_002814215.2. NCBI lineage: Eukaryota > Metazoa > Chordata > Actinopteri > Carangiformes > Carangidae > Seriola > Seriola lalandi. The sequence continues at coordinate 483,665 of NW_019524228.1, forward strand.
GGAAATCCTGTAACTTTGAGCTGGAAATGTTTACGCTCTAGTTTAGGATGTACAATGCACCTGAGATGGAAGATATGGATGGTGGGATGGAATGGCACTGGGAGAAGCGCTCTGCTGGTACTGCTGAGCAGAGAAAAGGCTGGCTGCCTGCTAATGAAGCCCTGTATTCCGTTTGATGAGATGACAGCTGTTACATCCATGTGCTTGAACGTTGTCTAGTCATAGTTAATCTTTTTCATGGTAAATGACGCTTCCACCCGAGAGAGATGGATGAATGGCCTGACTTTTTCTGACATTTATTTGTGTTGCTCTTTGGCATGATAATCACCACTGGCCATCTGATAGGCTGGCTATCAAATCAGACCTTGCTAGCAGTGAGGTTAAGTAAGAAGGGATTTCATCTCATCAAAGCATTGGCTTCGTGTCTAATAAGCCAGTAAATGATATGATTGCAAGTGATGATGGTAAAATTGCAGACAACTGAACAATATCCAAGTTTTAGCAAGATAAACGAGAGATTAGTTGATACTAATGGCTTTGTTCAAATAAAGCAGAGCAGATTACAAAAGAGAGTAGAAGTAGATCATCCTGTCAACTTACTGTACGTGTAAAACATTGTTGTAGAGAGGGCACCTTGAGCTCATAAAAGAAAATAATAATAATATGCTTAAGGGAGGATCTAAACGTTGCCTCTCTTGTGTCCTCAGGCAAACAGTTGCCTGAGAGGCTCTGCGCACAAATGACTAATAGACATTCAAATGTATCTTCAAAATAGAGCTTTGCTGCTAGAGCCTGAGGCAAGAAACCTAAGGTTTACTCTTTTCAAAACCATCTAAGACATGTAATATAGATTCAGGCCAATTTTCATCCTGCTTCAAAGTTGGAAAATATTAATTTAATGATGATTTTTAATTTGGATTCTTTTGAAGAGCCTCACTACTTCATTCTAAAGGGGCAATGGGGAGGAACACAGACTGAAAATAACAGGCCGTAAATTAACTGTTTTGGGTTGTTTCCTGATATTCAGTAATTTTTTTCTTCTTAATCTTCCTGTATTTGTTCTTCTTTTCTTTCTTTTCTTTGTTCTTTTTCTACCTTAAAATCTCACCTCAAATGCTGCAGTTCTAAGGCAAATCGGTTAAAGTGACCGATTTTAAATTAACTCCGACAATCAGTTTGGTTCCTTTAACTGAAGGTAAATCTATTGTCAGTTTTATTTATTTAGCTCCAAATCACAAATATGCCTCAAAGGACTTCTGTATAGCCTAAAACACCCTCCACCCATAGACCCTTGATTCAGATAAGTAAAATCTCCCCCAACAAAACCTTTAACAGGAAAAGAATGGAGAAATCTCGAGAGGAGTAACAGAGGAGGGGTCTTTAATTGAGGACAGAAATAGATGTGTGCACAAAGCAAGCAAACATAACAACAGTAAAATTTAAATATGGAGAAACAGAATGACACTATTAGATAAACTGTAAACATAAATGAAGGTTATGGATCCAGGAGAGTGTCAAGCAGGGAGGACCTGAGCCACATAATCTCTGCATCGCAAAGATCTGTAAAAAAAAAAAAAAGCAGTCAACACACTTAAAAAACACACACACACACACAAGAGACACAGTCGAGGACGCCATTCATACAGAGGGACAGAAACCTTCTCTGTCTATTGTGTTCTCTTTTCAGTTTCACCAGCAAGATTGCTTCAGCCTGAATAATATTTTAAAACAACTTTTAGTTATAGGCCCAGAGGCCCAGAAATGTGTCAAGCTGCAACTGGTCATGCTTCATAGCACCACCATGAGGAAAAGAAATTACATTACTATTAGAGGTTTGCAGTGAAAACACACAAAGAAGAGGGATGCATACTAATTTAAACCACATGAAGGGCTTAAAAATGGATCAGTTCATATGCATCCCAGCCTGGCTGGTTTGTTAAATGGCGTTATATGAGGACCTTAACCAAAATATTATATGTTTTAACATGAAGAGCTTTTCCAAAAGGATGATAGATTGTGCAAAAAAAATTCAACAGAATGCTCAGCAAGTAGCACATTGTGCATGATTTTGGGATCAGTTCAGCTTTGAGGTGTTTGTTGACTGAATAATGATCCATATTTCTGTTATGATAAGTTCGTACCTCATTTTAATCAGAAAAAATTCATTTAACACAAGACAACATAAGGGTGTCAATGCTTTTCCATTAGCTGGGTTTTCTGTGCAAATATACCCATGTGTGTTGAGTTGATGAAACAAAAACAACAGCTCATCTGAAAAAACACTAATTTATAAGCTGAGAACAAAGTTGAAGTCATCATGGAGCTGTTTGCAGAAGTCACAGTGAACCTGTGCTAAGGAAGACTGAAGATGATGTGGTTATGTTCAGAGCACTGATGGTGCAGGAAAAGAAATCTGGTTAGAATAGAAAGTTAGAAAATTGGATGGAAATGAGAAGCATGGATATGATTTATTGTAGAGCATGAATAAGATGAATTAATGGGCAAGGAAGTGTTTGGACTGAGATGAATAAATGGTGGACAGTTGGGAGTCAAATGAAACACTTATGGATCTGATGCATATGTGAAGTCTGGGAGGACCAGGGCCATTTAACTAACCTTGGTGAGATGACAGCATCAGTTTAAATAAAAGTTGTCCACAAATTCCATATAAGTTTGGCACTATTCATGCTTATTAAAATGTGCCCCCACTTACACTGTTCGTCTTTGTGATCAATAATTAAGTTGTCCCTGCAAGTCACATACTGTACCACTCAATGGAGCCATTAACAAAGGCTTCTCTGTTCTGAGCAGACTATTACGATGTGCATAATAGTCCTGCTGAATCCTAATGCAGGGACAAGTCAGATCTACATACAACAAAGAAAAGAGAACAGTATTAGAGGAGTCTCCGCCAACAGGGGGATAATGTAGAGAGTGGTGTTGTTTCAACAGTATGAAGCTCACAGCTCTTTTGTCAGGATTTCAAGTTGGCCTCCATGTGTGTTTCCTATCTGACCCACAAGGTGCAGAAAAAATGCAAAATCGTTTACTGTCAAACAAAAAAAAATAAAACTACACATAAAAACAAGGAAAACATCCAGTTATCCGTCAGATCAAAATGGCTAAACCTCAAAGGTAAACCTGCAGGGGAGCCAAGCTGTTACCAAAACTGGGACTGATATTAGAACCAAAACCAACATTTCACCGTCCTGCACCTACAAAAACTTGCCTAGTCATAGTCATAGGTTAACAGCTAAGAGTGCTATATTTAAACATTTTATGTATGTTACTGTGACATGAAAACTACCTCAACCAGCTGCTATGTTACTGTGTAACTTTCCATTTCCATTTATAAAAAAAAGTTTTCTGGTTCATTGTGTCAGTCACAGCACATAACTGATGATAAATTGTTTTGGTTCCTTATCCAAGTTACATGTACTGTATCTGGTGTACAAATACACTCATTTTTAGAGCCACTTATATTAAATTAGAGCATAACTGTACAAGCGTTTCCACTGAAAGACCCAGTCCAGTGCTGTTTGCCTCATCTGATCCCACTATAATACTAAACAGTATTTGCTGCCACGCGCCCACAGGAGCAGTCGATGGAGCTGATTAGAAAACTGTCTGATGAGGGTGAAGGATGAGCCTCTAGACCTCCATCATGTGGATAGAGCCTGCAGACAAATTTCTGAACTTCATAAACAAACTCAATCAATTGCAACAAAAAGATTATTTGAGTGAGTCTGCTCTCTCAGCACAGGAGAGAAGGCTGTTAGCTGTTTCTCAATTCAAGGACATGAATATTTTTGGATATTGCTATGGAAAACCAGAATCTCTGAATAAGCAATAATGTTGTGAGCTAAAGCTGCTTCAACAACAATATGAAAGGCTGTTGTTGTTTTTATCAAGTTAGTTTCCAAAACTTTTCTCAGAGGAAGTTCCGCTCCGCAAAGACAAATAATCTGACCTGGTGAAATGATCTAAAGAACTAATGTGTTTCTGAGGAGCATTAGTGAAAAGGGCAGAGGGAGTCCAGAAGAGGATGCAGAGATGTGGACAGGACAGTCATGTAAGTAGACTTATGTACTTATACTTTGATGGTACTCGAGATGAAATTTGCTTGGCCTGGATGGCAGATGAGAGTAGGCAGCTGCAGCAGAGGGCAGTGAAAAAAGTGCAGTGCAGTTTCCAGTAGTCTCAACATTACTTCAAATAAATATTTACATCCTGTTAGATCAGATCCCCATTTAATAAACTATTATCAGATTATTCTATTAGCTTGTATGATGGTTGTTTTAATGATGATCTTCTGTAGCCTATGACAGGGTAGGGTTTGAAATGCTATATAGCTTACCTGTAGATTAGGTTAGCGTTTATGGTTTAACCTCCATATGACAAAATTATTTTATATGAAAATTTTGATAGGCTATTGATATTTTAATTGCCATATGGGGCAGCCATCATGTAAGTTTCCCACTATGAAGGGGAGACCAGAGATGGTTGTAACACGGGTCAGTTGTAACACTTCCCATTTCTCCAATCAGGAACAAGTTCCATAGAACGTCATGTTGTTGTTCCAACATCTAAACCAGTCAGCTCTTAAATCAGGTGACAGCCAGGTGTTTTACTCATCGTGTCCTGAGGTTTTGCAGTCAGGTGGCACCTGGCTCCAAAGACTGCAGCCACCTTGGTCTAGTGGGGTCATCATTGCCTAGATTTGCATGATGTCAAAGTAAATCAGGATTAACCATGTGCATTGTGCAGCGATCACTGGTGATCGATCGTGCGTAGGCCTGGCTCTTCTTGAACAAGCCTAATGATTCAGAGATTCAGCAGGAAATCTACTGTCACTGACTGTCTGGTTCCTCTGAACAGGTCTATAAACACATCCGGTAAGACAATTTACAAGCAATAAAATGATGAAATAACAAATTTGCCTCAAAGGGATTTACATTCTGAACATCACTCTATACATACACCCTTTATCCTTAGACTCAAACACCAACTCGGCTGTCAGGATCAAAGAAGAAAATGGTGTTTCAATGTTTCCCTAACCTGAAATCATTTTTGTGCCAACACCCAAAATGCTTGTATGAGTTGCAGTAATAAACCTCCATCTGAAAATGTCCTTCATGTGTTCTTCAGGACAGCAAGAGTTATGTTAAAACCCAGTTATATTAAAAGTCTGTGGCTCTACAATTATTTGACAATTATATCTATAGGCTAAAAATTAGGGTCAAAAAGATTTTGAGTTTGTAAAGTGATGTTCTCAAATAATTCCAAAGTTTGTAGTTGTAAAAAGAGAGAGAGACCCTGAACAAATGTGGTAAAGTTGTGAGGTTACACACACACAAGACAGTAAATAAAGAAGTACTTTGTGTGTAAATGCTAAATGCATGTAAAACTCCGCACTGCAAGTTCCTGCACTGTGTGTGTGACACTGACTGTCTTTTTTTTTTCTACAAATAAAAAACTTTTCTTATGCACTAACTTGAATTCCTCATGCAAATTAATTTGACAGGTTCACAAAGGTTTTATTTACAACTGCAATCTTTGGAATTATTTGTGAATATTTGACAGGCTCAGAATCTTTTTGACCCTAATTTGAGTCCATAATTTTCTCCCACCACAGCAGCTTTGCCTCCTACTAACCCTAACCCTTGGTTTATAATCAAAACTGACCCCCACACACCACCACAGGCCATACTTCACTTATCCAACCTCAAAACACATGATTGAGCGGAAACATCACAATCACAATAAAACGTTACATGCGGTCAATGTAGTTGACTGGATGAATTAATGTGTTTTCCATGCATTTATGTAGGTGTGAAGTCATGTATGTGTGGGCTAATGAGGCAGCGTCGATTACCAGAATGAGGCAAGTGGGTGAGGAATGTACTTTAAAAGAGGCCACAGAGGTCATCCTGACAGAGCAGAATGCTCATTCCTCCGTTTTTGAGTTTCATGTTGAATACATGAATTAAGTGTTCCCTCCTTCTCCTCCTCCTCCTCCTCAGGAAAGACTGATGAAGTCAGAATCTGTCCTGTTTCTGTTCTGATTATGAAAACACTTTTCAGAAATATTCTCTGTTAATCTCTCCTGAAACACTGTTTACAGGTTGCAGTTCCATAAACCAGCACTCAGATGATGTAAAGTCATCTTTAGTGAATTCCATTCTCCTGTAATCAACCTACAATGGCTGCCATTTTTATTTATCTGTAACACAACTGCTATAAAACTGAGCAGTGTTTCATGTCTGAATGTTGTATGCTGCAGAGAGAGAATAGACTCTAACACAGCCAGCAGAGTATTTAGTATAACAGCGGTGATTTGGCCATCCGGAGGACTGAGATCATTTCCAGTTCAGTCTGCTAAATGAGAAGATGCAGAAAGAGCATTGTGGTATTCTGTCTTTTCTTTGCCAAGCCATTTGTGAAAATAATTTCCACAGAGGGACCCACAGTGGTAATCTTTCCTTTTTGACTACTGATGAGCCACACCAAATTGGTGAGGAGGGCAGTTTATTTAGGTCAGGTAAGTCAAGGTGTCAATAGGATTTTAACACAGGAAACTGCCCTGCAAGAGCATTGTCTTTATTCTGAAAAAGGCAACAGAAAGCTGCTTTAACTTCTGTTCTCATGGGCCTCTTCAGAACCTCTTTTTACTCAACAAGGAGAGTTCAATGTGCAGGACTAGCAAAGGACCTTACATGTAAGATACTTAAAACTACTATATTATATATCTTATTTTATTGTGTTATTCATTGTATTTATTTTCCTACTAGAAGTGTGGAGCTCTTTTATCTTATTGTATTTTGGTATTTAAGAAGTCCTCAACCTGAATGACGGCAAATGTCATTTGTCTCTACCCTCTGTATGACCCTTCGTCATCATGGTTACATTAATAAACACATGAAGTGTATCGGACCTTTATTATCATGGTTACAATAATAAACATGGTAAAACTTTTTGAACGGTATCAGGTTTAGACACAAAAACTTCCTGGTTATGTTCAGGAGAAGATGGTGATTTGGGTTAGAAACAATAATTCCTTAAGGTTATGGGACCACGGTTGCCATGGTTACAATAATAAATGTGGTTAAGACTGTGGAACCATCATGAACATAATAAAGAAAGTTTATATATATATATAGCACATTTCATATTCAAAGTACTTCCACAGGCAGAAATCCTTTATTGGGTTTGCTTGATTGAACAGATGATGTTCTCATGTAACGTGTTAGTGACGCTGGACTCTTAAAAACTGGATGACTCTGTTGAAGTCACAACTGAGCAATTTTAGCTGTACTAAGCAGCTTTCCATTTCAGACTTCATAATTCATAATTTTCTCTGAACCTAACCTTCTCTTTTCAGTGGCCTGCGGGGGTTCAACTTTCTCGCTCCTGTTGATGAGAAAGTTTTTTTTGCCCTTTAGTTTACAGTTGATGTCCCCTGTAGCTGGAGGAACATCACCCAACTCCAAAATTTAATTTGGGCAAAGAGGGCACATCTGGCATCTCATAAGTCTTGGGCCTGCTGTTGCAGCCCCACCTTGTTATTTACACTGACAGACAAGTGTGTTCAACTTACAGTTGCAATCAAAATTATTCAACCCCCATTGCATTTTAGGTTTATTGGCAAAATTTAAAATTTTTCAGGTGTTTGCAATAAACAAATTACACAAGAACAGTTTAAATAGTTAAATAAAACTAATATTACAAGGATTTTATCCAAATTAAACACTAAATCCTACTTTCAATGACTACTGCAGTCTCAAAAATAGAAATGAATAGAATTCCTCATAAGAGCGGGGAGGGCAAGATGGATTCAATCAAGTATCAGGAAATCCTGGGAGAAAATGTCATGCCGTCTGTGAGGAAGCTGAAGCCTCGGCGTCATTGGACCTTCCACCAGGACAATGATCCCAAGCATACCTCAAAGTCCACCAAGGCTTGGTTTCAGAAGAAATCCTGGAAGATACTAGAGTGGCCATCACAGTCACCTGATTTGAACCCCACTGAAAATCTGGTGGGATTTGAAAAAGGCGGTTGCAGCACGCAAACCCAAGAATATTAGTGAACTGAAGGCCTTTGCCCATGAGAAAAGAACTAAGATTCCTCAGGAACGCTGCCAGAAGCTGGTGTCTGGCTATGCATCACGTTTGCAGCAGGTCATAACAGCAAAAGGGGGCTTTACTAAGTACTAAAGATGCTTGTCATGAAAGGGTTCAGACTGCAGTCATTAAAAGTGGCATTTTGTGTTGAATTTGGAGAAACCACTTGTAATATTAATTATGTTGAGCTATTTAAATTGTTCTTGTTTGATTTGTTTATTGCAAACAGCTGCTAGTTTGTACATTTTGCCAATAAACCTAATTTGCAGTGGGGGTTGAATAATTTTGATTGCAACTGTAACTCTGCTAACTTTAATCATATCTAACCTCTATGGGAGCATGGACAAAGGGGTTTGTGCAGGAGTCAGCCCAGCATGCCACACTTTGGATATATTGATCTCCAGCTTTCAGTCTTTCTCCTACATGAGCTTATCACCTCTGGCAATGAGACCTCAGGGTGCCATTATCTGAAAACCTGTATCTTGTCGGATAGCTGGCAGGAGGTACAGTCAGTGATGTATAAGGTAGCAGAGGTGAGAAGCCCGAGCACGCACCCATGATGTACGTGAGCTCGGTTATATGAATCAGCTTGGGACTGAACTGCTTCATCTGTGGCAGATACTGGATTTGATTCCCAGCTTCAGACATTCTTGAGTCTGAGACATGCAGGTCAGGTTCACTGCAGACTCTAAATTGCAATTATGAGTGTACATGTGTATTCTCATGGTAGTGGCAAGTCTAAAGTGTTGTCTACATGAAAATAACATGAAGCAGGTAAATCAGTATAAATGTATCAGCCTTCAAGAGGAATAAAAATAAACACTAAGGTATAGAAGTCTTTCATTATTACAATTCTTGTGTTATGTATGTGTAGCAGTGTGTGCACTAAAAATACAACATACACTGTAAGGAGAAGGTGCTGTGTCTGCATTCATGTCCAGACATGCGTTGCTGGAGATAGTCTCTCCCTGCCATAGATGTTTACCTTCATTTGTCATGTTCTTATCATATTGGTTAATAGAGGGAACATTTCTCTCACTCAGGGTTTCTGTTCTGTTCTGCTGAAGAGCTGCTGGGGTTGTTGTTTTGTAATGTTTGAAACACATTTAAAAGGCCTAATGAGATGCCTCATTTAACCTCCTGTCTGTGTCTGGAAGGAGTGGAATATGATTTTTCTGACTGCAATAACAAATTCTAGGCTTTTCTATTCTATTAGCATAACAAGGCAAGATTCTCTGTTTATGCATTTATTTATTTATATCTTGCCGGTCTGAGTATGTGAAGCTCAGTGCAGGATGTTTTCTGTTATTTTATTATTGTCATTGTAACATGAAGTCTGAGGCAAAAACTTTAGGTTAAATGTAACTTATAGCATATTTACATGATATGAAAAAGTTTATGTTATTGTATCTATTGAACACTGATGTTTGTGATTGTATTTTAATTACATTGTGGATATTACACTGTCTCAGTCACACTTGTGCATCATTTGACAAGTGTGAAGAAGACTCATATAACACCTGATGTCCTTTACTGAAGCAGCTGCCACATATTGTATTCACAGGAAGGACACAGCACGAGCTGTCATTTTCAAAGGTTTGTGTTGTGCACCCTCTGCTGCCTCTTTTTGAAATTGCGCCCCTGACAAGCTTTCATCACAGTAAATATGACAATCCATTAGCACGCAAATCACAATGCGTGGTATTAGTGGGAGAGAGAAAACACACCTGTTCCCATTTCAACTGGCAGGACATTATGATTCCCCAACCCACAAACACCATGTAATATACATGTTGTGCATGTTGGTAAATTGTCAGATGTGCTGGTGAGATCAAAAAGGATGGGTTTACTTTGGCTACTGTATCAATATTTGCACTTGAAATGTAGTTTTGTTATTTTACACCATCTGTGCGAGCTGATCTTCACTGCTGCTCCCCTTCTCTCCGTGCCTTCCAGTGCCACCACCTCACCTGTTCAAATCTGGTGTAAAGGTTATTTAACAGCAGCAGCAGCAGCAGCAACAGCAAGTGATTGTGATGGTGGAATAACTGTGCATACATTTAGCCAAACCCTCTCAAGGGTATTTTTCATGCATTTTAGAAGCAGCTTGGAGTTAATGAGGGCTGTGAGGCAGGAATTACCTAGAATAACGACTCACAAATGGGTTGAAATAGTAAACAGTATTTCAAATGAAAGGAGACAAAGCAAAATGATGAGATGAGGCAAAGGCTTTGTAACAACACAATGATACTCTCTGATTCCCAAAGGAAAGTAGTGAAATGCCCCCTAAACTGAAGTTATGTGTCTGTATTCTGGCTGTGGATGGCAGTATACAGTGGTTTAAGGGGAAAATATGAAATGAAAAAAGGAAAACATCTACCAAGAACAATATTTCTGATTCTTTCACAAGCATTTCCTTTTCTGTGAGCATACAGTCATGCAGATATAGTCCTGCTCTTCTCCAATCAATGTTCCTCACAAAGTTTTTCAGAAATTTCTCTGTCAGTTTCCCACTAATCTAAAGAAATCAACTGCCTCCAATTTTTAGCAAATTTTAAAATAGTATTTCTTTCATCATCATTCCTTCTTTCTTTCATAGCCATCTCTTTGTTCTCTTCTTTTCCAAACCCCCAGCCAATATTAGTATAAACAATAACAAAAATAGAGGGATTAGTTTCAATGATTAGATGAAACTTCGATGACAATTCTTTAAGACGGGTAAACACAATGCAAAAGCCACAACACAAATGCAAAAGCAACAACACATGCAGAATTTGTAGAATTTGTGGTAAACGAATTGTACTGAATTGTGAGAGATTGTACAGGTGTACCTGATAAAGTGGCCAGCAGAACAGAAAAGAACAGCAAGCAGAACTGACAAATGTATGCAGTGCTAGGGGAAGCCAAACTGAGTTTCAAAAGAAGAAGGCAACACAACATCAATTTTTAACCAGGATCCAGCACTGATAATCTGAGCAGCTATGAACAGTCATTTCAGTGTGTGTAAGCTTCATAAAAAACTCACGCTGATCTGCAGGCAGCTTTTAAAGCCGCATGAATGTTTTCACTGCACCATTTAGTCATAAAACACTTTTCTAATCCATGCAGGAGGAACAATGGCAGTTTTTTTTCAGATGAAAATGGAAATAAAATTAATTCTAAGGGTTACAAATCTATTTTGTAAACATCTCACCTCACCTGTAAACACCTTGACCTACCTCTGCTTCATTCCTGTACAATTAACAGTGGGGCAGATTGAATATGGGCCATAATGTGAAAATTTCAACACAAATAGTTAATGAACCAAATCATACAAACTAGAAATACTGGTTAATTATTTGGAGGCTAAACAACAAAATTAAATAGCCTACTTATTTGTTACATCTCATCTGCTCTTGGGCTGGGCTCAACATTACAAGGATATTATGGCAAGCTCGCATGGAAAAACACTAGGAAGTAGAGATCTTAGTTTTTTAAGCAAGTCCTGTGCCCCAATACACCACACAACTACAAAATGTGCAGTTTATTTAGATATGTGTACCAAGTACACCACCTCAAACACCTGGCCCACAACCTTGACGGTCCCGACCAGTGGCTGCAAAGCTTAGGGGAAACCCCCTTCTTAAAAAATTGGACAAAAGACCCATACCTTGTCCCCTGGCGTGAAGGCCTGCCCCCAGCATCATGTTTCATAGGCTCTCTTCTGACACACTTTAGCGTGGCGGGTATAGTTATGGGCCATCTGTGGACGATCCTTCAATCTATGGTAGTAGTCCATCTCTTTTCTTCTGAAAAGCTCAGGCTCGGGCAGAGACCCGAACACCATCCACAGGTGGTTGGAGTTTCTGCCCAAGCATGAGGCCAGCAAGCATGTACTGGCTGGACTCCTGGACAGCAGTACGGTAGGACCACAGGACAAGAGGCAGGTGGCAGTCCCAGTCCCGCTGGTGTTGGCTGGTGAGTGTGGCGATCTGAGTGGCCAGGGTGCGACCGTTCCACTAG
>NW_019524228.1:496095-518239 GCF_002814215.2 Seriola lalandi dorsalis
TGAATGGTTGGCCTTTGTCAGTGGAGTGGGCTGACAACAGTGGCAAAGTCCCAGATGAAGCAGTGGTAATAAGATGCCAGACCCAGGAAGCTTTGCAGCTCACTGACGTTGGCAGGGGGTTGGCCACTCCCGCACAGCAGTGACCTTGGCTGGGTCAGTAGTTACACCACAAGCTATGACCCCGTGGCCCAGGAACTTTGTCTCCCTTGTCAGCAGACAACACTTTGCAGGGTTGAGTCACAGCCTGGACTGACAGATGGAAGTGAGGATCTACCACAGGTTTGACAGGGCTCCGTCAAAGTCGTACACCACACAGCAGCTCAAGGGTATGTCTGCCAGCACCCACTCCTACAGCCGCTTGAACATAGAGCCCAAATGGCATGACCCGGAACTGCCACAGCCCCTGTCCAATGGTGAAGGTGGTCTTTGGTCTTGCATCAAGGGCCAGCTCTACCTGCCAGTAGCCACTGCACAGGTCAAGGAAGCTGAACCAGCTGGACCCTGTATCGGCCTTAAAGGAGCGCTGGAGACTGGAGTGGTGGTCCACTCACTGTGCCACTCCTCTGTCCTTACCCTCCAACTGGGTAGCTCTGGCTTTTGGTGCTGGTGATAGTCACGGGCTATGTGAGCAGGCTCATCACATTGGTCAGAGCAGCTGGCCCACCGGTCTTGATGTCGCCTAGATGACGAAGGCCGTTGCTGAGACTGCCATGGTGGAGGTTGAACTTGGCAGACTGCTTTGGTCTCCTCTTCCCCCTCATTGTAGTCAGTCATCCTGACATGTGGTCAGGGGCTTTTGCTGGGACAACCATGTGGAGAGCACTGCTTTTGCCCGTTCAGCCTCATGGAGAGCCTCGCTGAGGGATTGGGGTATGGTGAAGCATGCTGGCATAAGTGCTCTCGTGTAAGGCCCTGCAGGAAAGCATGGAGGGCCAGCTCCTCTTGGAGCTGGGAATCGTGGGTAACCATGTCGGGCATGCAGCTGCCCATCAGCAAAAAGGGGTCCAGGAGATCTCCTCCTTGGCAGTGGCAGCTGGCCAGCTGCTCTCTGGCTTGGCGGTTCTTCTGCTCTGTTGGGTCCAGGTCAAGGAGCACCTGAAGTACTATTCCCTCCAATGCCAATGCCAGGTGGTGGCAGCTTCTTCATAACTCCAGTCGCTGTGCATTGCTGCTAGCTGGACTTACGAGAGATATGGCTATAGCTGTGTCACTCCTTTGTACTTGGGCAGCTTGGAATGCATGGAAGCACTAGGAAGCAGAGAGTTTAGTTTCTTCAAGCAAGTCCTGTTACTCAATACACCACAGGACTACAGGATATACAGTTTATTTAGCATTAGAAGTGACAAGAGAGCACAAACATGGATTTCATGAACTCTCAGTTATGGTGTCCAACTGGTAACTACAACTCAACACAGTCAACACAGTCCTCACACATCCACAACCAAACATGAATAACATCAAACCTGAACACAACATTAATAAAACAAAAATGAAAACATGAACATTAACACTCCCATGCTTGGAAATGTCAGTCGTCATAGCAACAACTCCCTTCGGTCGCAAAAATATTGTGCTCCTCTCTCTCATAAAATGGTTGTAATAGAACTACCACCCGCTTTAGTTTGCAGCAGTAAAGATTTGAAATGATCTCTTAACTGACCTCTATAAATGAGTGAAGCAGACTTGGTGAAAAGAACTGTTGGCGCAAATTGAAGGCCAGGAAAGTGCAGCTGCTAGAGCATTCCAGCCTCTCAAATAGAAACATTCAGAGGATGCCGACATATGAACTCCGTGAGAGGCTTCTCTGTATTCTAGCTTAGGAGGCAGGTTGAATCAGTTGATTCAATAGGCAGCAATTTTCAAGACGCTTTGAGGCTTTTTTTGTGATGCCCTGCTGTGTCCACCCATCTACAGAATGAATTGATGTTTCATTGTTGGAGTGAAACTGTTGAAAGGCTCGAGGAGAGGGAACCAGAACGTCTTGTTGGATAAATGTGGAGAAAGTAATAACAATGTTGGAAATAGATGAGCTTTAAGCTTTCCAACACAAAATGGCACATGACAGCAGATCAATACCATTGACTGGATTAATTATTGTTTTTGCATCTTTCCACTTGATATTTCCTTTCAAGTAACTGTCTTTCTTGTCTGAATTCCAGGCAATTGAGAGCTCACAGCGCTGCTGATGTTGTTGCTGTTCCCACTGGTCACCAACAGAGGTCAATAAAAATCTTTCAGAAATTACTTACCTCTGTGGTTTCACTCAGGAAGACACCACAGCCCTGACAATGACTTTGGCTTTGATTATTCTTTCCTTTAAACATTGTGTAAGGTTGATTAAATATTGATCGATCAGCAATATGAAAAAGAGCACTCACAAAACAATCAAACACGATCAATTTTAACAATGATAAGATGCAGTTTTTTAAAAGATGTCCACAGTGCAGATTGCATGTAAGGTCTCACACTGCCCCCTACTGGTAACAACTGGACCTAATTTAAGAAGGTCAGATGCTGCTGCCAACACCAGGATGACTGTGATAAAATCAACCCTAAACTATACATTTTGTGTATGACACATAAATAGTAACGTTGAGAGGCTGTAAGACCTTTGGACAGAGTCAGGCCAGCTAGTCTTTGTGCTAAGATAAAAGCTTGTTGAAGCTTCATAGTTAGTGTACAGATAGTCAAGTTGTATCAGTCTTCTCATGTTAGTCTTGGCAAATTTTAAAACAACCTCAATTTACCTAGATTAGGGGATGTTAGAAACGCCCCTCATACACTCCACCAAAGCAGCACCTTCTGTATCTGAACTGATCTGTATCTGCAGTCCCTGTTTTAGAAGCATTTACTGACAGGTGACAAATTAAAGGAAAAACAAACATAGAGTGTTTTAATGAGGTGTTGGGCCACCACAAGTCTCCAGGGCCACTAATGCTTCAGTGACCCTTGACATTGACTCTTCCAGTCTATGAAACTCTACCAGAAAGATGAACACCATTCTTCCGAAATCTACTCCCTCATGACAGTGTAGAGTGCTGCCAACCACATCAATCCAAAGTCAACCACAGGTAGTCAGCTGGATTGATATGTGGTGACCGTGAAGGCCTCAGCACATGATTCACATCATTATGATCAAGCCATTTAGTGACCCACTAATGCCCTGTATGAAGCATGTATCATGTTTCTCCACTCATTTACTCACATCACAAGTATCAGTCATTTTGATAATAATATATAATATAATAAGCAGGTTCATCCCAAAGTGTAACATGACTTCCTTTTTATCTTGAACTGGACAACTGCAGCCAGTTAGCTCCCCTAGACAGCAGTTAAGACACTGGGCGAGGGCCAACAGTAGCTAACCAGTTCAGCAAGAAAGTGAATAAGTAGTATATACAACTATTACAACTATAATATAATTAAGAGACAAAGAAAATTTATTTATAAGGTTTTTGCTAGTACTTAACATGCCATTTGGCTAACTTGCTTTCCTCTGACTGTCTTCCTGTAAAAAATGAGCCCATAGGTCGTTTATGCAGCAGTTTATTTAGGCCAATAAATATTGTGATGGAACCTCTAGTGGCCATAGTAATTATGACGGAAGTAAATTAGGAAGTCAGATGAAGAGTGACAAAGGCTGTGTTATAAGGCTGGCATGGATGGATGGATGGATGAACAGACCACTGTTTATTCCCTGTGTGAGAGCACATATTTATTATTGTAACCATGACGACCTTAAAGAAGTTCTTATTTTAACCCAAACCATGATCTTTGCTCAACCTAACCTTTTTTTGTGCCTAAATATAACCAAACCATGGCCGTTCCACCAACCTTAACCACGTGTTTATTATTGTTTCCTCTGTGACTATGGCTCATATCTGAGGGTTGGAATGAGTGACCTCTATCATTATGTTTGTTGGAGGACTTGATGAATTCTGATTACTATCAGCAGCAGAACAGTTTCCCTTCTTTATTATAGCCAAATAAATCAGATTCACATTTTGACTTGTCACAGCAGAAAAAAATCTTATTTTATTCCAGCAATTATTCCAATGTAATAAAGCAGTTAATAATGTTATTAGTCATATCTGTGTTTGACAAGTAGGCTAAAACACAGCATGTGAGAAAGCTATAATCAGCTTCTGCTTTTGCTATTTATTATACCAAAGAAGCAATATGTAAACTTTCAGTTTATATCTGCACCGTGCCCCCTCCTCCACCCATTCCTGATTTATACTATCCTCCATCTCTCATCTCTCCAGCCTGACTCAGCCCTGCTGCTCTCCTCGGCCCACTTTCCACACAGCCTCTGAGTGTAATCTCATTATCGACTTGCCAGTGGAAAAGGGATTTATTTAATGTGTTTAAGGAACAAACCACCAGAAGCTTAAAAACTTTTTTTTTTTTTGCATTGTTTCCCTGAACCATTTCAAGCCAAAAGCTGAGTCTGTTTTACTCCCATCACTTTCAGATCTCACGCCTCTATGGGTGCCAGCAGCAAGTCATCACAGGGGGACAGATGAAAGCCAGAGGAAGAAATATGAAGTAATTAACTTGCAGTCACTTTATTCCCTTTCAGTCAGTTTGGAGAACATGCCAAATAAACTCCCATAATGTTGCTGTCTGCTCTCCTTAGAGGTTTTAGCATTTATTTCACATTAGGAATAAAATGACATACATCCTCCCGAGCTCGTCCACTAAAAAAAAATTATGACAAGATGAAGTTTAATTAGAGTGTGTGTTGGTTGATAGTTAAGGGTTAATGGATGAAAGGTCTGGTTGTTTCCAGACATGAGCATTAGACTCCAGCTTCAGCCGGATCTGCAGCAAAGAAGATCACTGTAGAGAAGCCTTGACTAAAGGGATTTGAAGGGGAGGTACTGCAAAGATATCTTATCCCTCTGCCTTTAAAGTGGATGCCTAATTGGACCATCTGTGTTTTCCGACATGCATTTGTGAATTTACTGTGTTGTTACAGTTGGTTGAAATGTGCAGTAACAACTTTCTCTCTGACACTGACATATTGATGCCAGTAATCAAGATACAATCAGTCGATAAAAAGGCTGGCTGATATCGTAGCACTTCTCCAAGGAAGGTATGTGTTTCTTGCAGCAGAAGACATACTGGAGCATGAGTGGTTAAATAGAACAAGACAGGAACTCAGTAGAAGAAGACACCACAGTGTTTTTGATGGACCGATGATCTCTGGGAAATGCTTCATAATAATAATAATTACAAAATTAAAGACCAATTTGAATGGTCTTTCAAGAACTGAGCCGAAATTATGAGTCCATGAATAAATCTTAAAAGTGTTTCAATAGGAATAGGCTCAATTATTCTTTCTTTTCTTTTTGTGTCTATGATCAATATTGTCACAACTGCAATGGTAAATGACACTTTCGATGAAGAAATAACATTGAATAAAAGACATCTACAACAACTGAAACTACATGGGTTAACACGTCCCTGTACAACCTGTATGCTGTATTTCAAAGTGTGAGTCACAGCCCAATATTTGGTCATGAAGGCACCAAAGGAAATGAAATATACTTTACCAGCTGTTGCTAACTATAAACTGTCTCATAGTGAAATAGCTCCTCTGCAGACTGAACACCTTAATGATGATCTTAAATATTCCATTTCTATTCTTTATGCTGTAGTGTGAAGTAAAATACAATCTTATTGGCATAGTGTCTGTGGAAATTGCTTCACCACTTTACCACTGTCATAAAATTTGTGTGATGTTGTGGGAATTTTAAAATAAAAAGGGGAAACCTTGCATGTGCACTTCTTGCAACAATAAAATTACCTCTGCACATTAATTCTCTGTTACATGAGGAGCATTTAGAAATAAGATCCTCCCAAAATAATGGAAAAACACTGATTTCTACATATGTAAGATGGTCATCACAGTCAGGTCATAAAGCAATTCTTTGCTAATTACTGTGCAGATTTGGAGATTTGTTACACTGATTATACACTAGAGGGCACTGCTGCTAAAGCTTTGGAGAGGGACACAGCAAATGACCACAGTCTGCAACATAGTGCAGAACACAGTGATTCCCTGAGTCATACATTTCTTTTCTTTTCTTTTCTTTTCTTTTCTTTTCTTTTCTTTTCTTTTTTTTTCTTTTCTTTTCTTTTCTTCTCTTTTCTTTTCTTTTCTTTGCTTTTCTTTTCTTTTTTTTAGTAGTAATGACATGTTAACTAACAGTGATCTGTTTGAAGCCTTGATTGTGTCTCGAGCACTCCCTACCTCATCATCAGCATGGACATTTCATTCTTCGGCTTGGGAGAGAAGACCTCGGCATACCCATGCATTTGCCACATCCATCAGGGAAGAGATAATGCTCCTGAGCTCACTGAATAATGTGGTGAGCATACATAAATATGCAGACTTTTTATTTTAAACCTACTTTTTGTTATGTAATTTGACATGACTGATCAAGGACAAATCCAATTATCTCAAATTTCGCATACACTGTGCATATAATTGGACAGGTTGATCATAACACTTTTGTTACAAGTGTTGTATATGATAAACAACAGATCGAGTGCTGGTTTCATACGGTGAAAAAAAGAAAAGAAAAAAAGTATAAAATGTCTTGCTTAATTTCTTAAATGAAACAGCTGATAATTACTTTGCAGTTGTCTTCAGCATTGTTAAAATGAGCTGTTAAAAATTATTTAATTTCCTTCATATACATGTTTGCTTCAGGACAGATGAAATTTAACAAAGATGAGAATGGTTCAAACATAAAATTGGTAATTAAGAAAAACATATTATTAATTCATTACCAGTATACCACAGCTATTGCCTCTTTCAATTCTGTACACAATGTATGGAAACCTGAAATCTATGTAACTGTTACTATACATTAAGTTTAATGTATTACTAGAGACCAAGGTTCTGTCTGTGTGGACTACAAAAACAATTTGTTTCCATTTAATATTTAAAACACGTCTTTAAAACAAAACAAACACTGTTCAAAAATCAGAATTATATCAGATATTTTATTATTCCACTGATCATATTTCAACTACTATGGACAACTGGAGGTGAGACTGTGTAAACATGCAAACAATAGCTTTTTTTTTACCTTCTTTTTTTCTGATATGAAGCCTGAGACAGCCTCATCATTGTTATTGTTGACATAGAATACCCAAAAGCAGATGATAATTATTTCTGGAAACAGTGTATGTTTTTTTTCACTCAAGTAGCTTGTACATATTCTGGGAGGGAATGCAAGTGAAAGACCCACAGTATGGCTGATTGTCTAGGGACCGTAGCTGTGTAGATCTGTGTACTCCTTAACAGCCAGATACAATTAATGCAAAAACAGCTTGTGATGTGGAGCAGAGGCAGACTGGGCCATGGTGGTGGAAGGGGGTCGTCTACAGTCTCAGTGGCAGGGTAGAGGTGCATTAGGGCAGACTAAGAGAGCACTTAACAATACTGAGGGGGGCCAGTCTGAGTGAGGGCGCAAAACTGAATAAGAGCACAAAAGCAGAAGAAATGGCGCTTCAGTGCTGTTTCCGTGCCTATATGATAAGCTTTTTCTGTCAGATGGATGGCACGATCTTCATCCATATGGTTGTGCACCCTTTAGAGGCAGGGTCAGGCTGACAACAGCTACAGTTAGCAGCTCACGTTTCAATCCCTGACTTTCCCAGTGAACACACATAACCCCCGGCCCTGCTCAAGGTGAGTGTGCTGCTGGCCGAGGCTCCTTGGCCGAGCCACTTCAGTCTGGTCCATGACAGATAGCTCTGCTCATCCCCATGTGAGTGTCTGCTGCCTGTATCGACTCCCCTCCAACGCATAATTCCATTAATCAGTCCAATTTCCCTGTGGGCAGTGGTTTATTTCCGTCATCAAATGCCTGATGAAATCTTTAGACGCTGTGTATTAGGGAACAATCCCTACAAATAGCTGATAGTGTTAACCAGTCACAAGCTGCGCCAAGGCATCGCTCAGCTCTAATTTGAAAGGGAGTGAGGTGATAATGCGATGTGTCATCCTTTTGTGGGCGTGCATTAATGGCGCCAGCCAAGATGGCAATTGATGGCAAATCAACTTCTTCCAGCGGGAAAGGAGGAGAGGAGGGAGGGGGGCTCGGGATGGAGGAAAGCGAAAGAACATTGACTGGCAAACTGCAGAGCCACAGCGGCCTTTAATCCATTACTTCTCCTGATGGGGAAGGTTTAATGCATCTCAGCCGTAGATGGCATGTGCATTTCAGTCTCTCTCTTTTTGCTCCTGCTCTCTCTCTCTGGCTGAGCTACCTGTTACAATGAGGGTTGTGGAGCTTGATGTGTGGTATCCAGGATAAATGCTCTTAATTCATTCTTGTCTTGTTCATCTGCTTTTCTTAGTGCAGAAGTCAAAATCTCTAACAGTACTGTTGAGGATGCACTATAATGGAAACACTTACTAAAATCTTACTCCAAATTATTTCCTTGGATTAGAACAAAACCAGAGATAAAACTGTATTACATTAACCAGAAGACAAAGAGATTAATGTTTTGACAATTCAAAGGCTCAAAGCATAGTCAAGAACAGTCGAATTAGGTTTCCTTTAGAGCGGCACAAATCAGCAGACGTGGCTACAAAGACAACCTTTAAACATAGTATCAGCAGGAAAAACACAACAGTCTGCTCACTTCATGAGCTTTAAAGGATGAATGCAAATTCTACCTACGGCTGTTTATGATATTCTCAGCGGAACAGCAATGTAGTAATTGTATGACAAGACCTGAAAGAGCAACAATTGTAATAAACCACTAAACACTTTTGCTGTTATTCGTGAGTTTCTGAAGGGACATTTTAAAGCCTAAATTTATTCTTGGGGCCAGAAAATACATATTTTGGGAACAGTGTATACCTCAGTAGTTGAGGTGGCTCGACAATCAAAGTCAAAATATCTCCCAAACAGAGGTCTCTACGGTTTTAACTTTATAGATTCTTACTGACTCTTTAAAATTACCAGCCAAACACACATTAGAAGACGTAAACCGTCTATATCCAGGACTTGCAGAGAAAGTTGAGTTTTTTGGACAGCATTAGAGGAATTGCACTTCCATATTGCATATTTAACATGCAGTGTTTATCACTTGCAGCAGTTTCTCCTAATACTGTGTGGGCAATCACCAACTAGTGATCTATGAAAGAAGATTTCTTGTATCCTACTGAAACCAACCGAGGCCGGGATCTTTTCATCTCCAGGTTACACTGTGTATTTGTGGCTGTGTTTTGTTGTGTGAGCAGCACATCATTTTAAGTGATTCATACTTCTCCAAAGCCTCTTTATCTGCCAGCCACCCAAACACCCTCAATGGTGTTTTCATCGTAACTGCTGGAGCAGCTGCCATCTGTCTGTTCACTGTATTCACCTCCCAGCTGGGTCACCACACAGTGGATACACAGCAGTGACAGTGCATAGATACCAATGCATGTACACACATTTTTCTCACAGTGAGATACAAAAGCTATTGTCCTCCTCTTGACTGAATGTTGTAGTGTCATTCTGGACTGAAACGATATCATCACAATGACATCTTGTTCTTATTAGACGATTGTGTGATTTACAAGTGATGCCACCGGTTCATGTGATAACGATGATGTGAAAAATACCAGCGGTGGTGGAAAGTAACTATGAAAATAAATACCATCACTCAAGTGCTTTACTTGACTATAATTTCTGAGGTACTTGTATTTTACCTGATTATTTACATTGAACTTGCTTAACACTTCCTCTCCAATATATTTCCTGTGGGAAATACTCTACTTTTTTCTTGACCACATTTACTTCACGTTACTTTAAAAGTTACTTTGTAAATAAAGATTTAATATACAAAACATACCATGTATGTGCTTATAAAATGTAAATATAAATTAAACTACCCAACAGCATAAAGTAGTTCCACATGATATAAAATGCTGCTTAAATGTTGATGCAGGTCTTTTCCTGTAATGGAGTATTTTATGGTGTGGTATTGCATCCCATGAAAAGACCAACACAAACACTGAATGGATCCACTAACCATTATTGTGTATGTGCCTGGTGCCGTATATCTAATTCCTCTGTACCATAGAGCTCCACTGTTTCCAGAAACCATTAAAAACACCTCAGTGAACCACACTGTTGCACTGGGTGACGTGTTCCCTCAATACTATTAACACACACACCATAGTTGATTTTGACTCAGTCCCACACGTACGCACACACACACACAGGCACACACACGCACACACACACACACACTTTCCTGCCTTCAGGTATACTACCTACAACACTTAAATTGAATTAATCTGCTGCTGAAAATAGATAGTCCCCAGCAAATGCTTAACTAATGTTTGCTGTTCTCAGAAATTCTTTTTTTTTTATGAAACTGTAAGTCACACTTGATTGATAACTGGAATTAATTAAGAATGCAATGTTCATCACATCACCTCAACAAAAAGCTGAGAAGCCAACAAAACAACAACATCAATTCATCGAATACACTTGTCTACTAAACTAGAAAAGAAATCTAGAGGTGATTTAGTACTGTAGGATATGTCCTTGTTTACAAAGCGCCGAGGCCCATAATTTCAGCTCATATGGTGGAAGATACTGTACATCGCTGCCAGCGTCTGCAGCATCATACATCTGTTCTTTGTGATTAGAGTTGGACATGTCCAATCACAGGGAAAAGTGTCAACAAACTCTCAGAGCATCCAGCAATTGGACCTTAATATCTGCATTAATATATACACAGCTTCTTATCACAAAGACCCACACTTCATACAGCTGCCTCCGGCCTTTTCCAGTCTACACACTAGCACCTTATTTCCCTATGAGAGGCATCTTTATAATAGGCAATTGTTTCTCCATCACAACAAACGCACAAACCTCAGCCAATAAAGGAATCTGAGTAACCCTATGCACATTTCATCACACACCTGCACTGAGTGTTCCCACAGTATACCATTACTGATAGGCCGGCTTCAGACATGAAGAATGAAAGTAATATGCACAGGTCCTGCCCTTAATTTGTACATACATTCTTCTATATTTATACAAAAAGCATGTAGGGGGCAGGGGCTGGGCTTTGCTTAGATTTTCCTCTTTGGCAGCTCTACACTGAGAAAGGCAACAGCTGTTCATTTGATGCCGCCTGCACCTTTGTTGACCCCATTTCCGTCTGTGCGGTGGCTGAGACAGTGGAGAAATTAGTTGTATTACCCACTCCCTACCATGGAAGGTCTAGCTGTGATTCTGCCCAGATTCTGTCCATTACAGCGGCCCCTCTGTCTGATTAGCCCCAACACACTCACTAACATGCCAAATCACTGCTTTGCTCAGCCGCTCTGAACCTCCACTCGCTGACACACAGACAGAGAAAACGGCAGCTCCAAGGCAGACAGGCAGAAGTGTGGATGACAAATGTGCTTACTTAAATGCAGAAGGCAAAATGAAGTTGTTTTGTTCCAGAGCAAATGTCTGGAACAAAACAAAAACAGATACATTTGGGATATAACTGGCAGAGTATTCACAAATATAATGAAAGTGAAACAACATATTAAGACATTGTCATTCACGAGTCAACAGCTGTATCTTTTGTTTTTCAGGATAATCTCTGGTTTTAATAAAAAAGGGATGAACCATTTCCGATGTATGAAAACCTGCCAAAACACACCTGAACTCTTTTTTTATACACCATACTAAGTGGTAGGAAGTTCAATAAGAGTTGATGAACAGGAGTTTCCTGATAAACTGAAATTATATTGTATCACTGATAAATTGACAGGTTTTAATAAATAACTTAATGCAGCAGTTCTGATGCACCTGTGCCATGACAGAGTCCTGATCCTGGAGCTGTCTGGGTGCATCACAGCAGGTTCAACTGTGTGACAACATCCTGTCTGCTGAGTCTTGGAGCCTCTCCTCGTCCGCAGTCGAAAAGTCTTTTTTTCTAAATGAAAAGGAGCTTAATGCTTCCTATCTTCTCTCCTTTCACACAGGAAACACTGGACCTTCCTTTGCCAAAGGAAAGGAGAAAAATACAGTCTGCAAATGTTGCTGCAGCAACATTTAAGGTGATGCACCACTGTAGTATCACCACGGCAGAAACCACGTAAATGTAGAAACAATAGAGAACCAAATGTTTGTGACATGATCTAAAACTTATGGAATATCTTTTATGATTAACTGAATCCCAAATCCATAAATATAGATTTATTCTCTTTTAAATTAAGTCCAGTTAGGAGTCATCTTGAATTTCTAGTTAACAATATCATCATCATAACAAAGTACTATACTGTATATATAACTG
Organism: Seriola lalandi dorsalis; assembly: GCF_002814215.2. Taxonomy (NCBI): domain Eukaryota; kingdom Metazoa; phylum Chordata; class Actinopteri; order Carangiformes; family Carangidae; genus Seriola; species Seriola lalandi. The sequence goes on from NW_019524228.1 coordinate 508,417, forward strand.
TTTCACTAAATACCCTCCCATTGTGTAATGCACTACAAATGAATTTTCTCTACTTGTGCAAAATTGTCAAATTATTATATATATTATATTATTATCATATACTTTTTTATTGTTATAATAATTCAGTTTTCACTACTTGTGTATTCTTTTTTAATGTTATTATATTTCAACATATCAATTCTGTTGGTTAGGAAAGTTTGTTCATAGTAAACCAAAGTTAGTTTGAATTTTGTTAACTAACTTTAGTTTACAAGGAACTAACTGCCTTGTGTAAGCTCAGTTGGATTCTTTCCATTCTTGTCTTTTCCTAAGTCTTTATGAATTTTTTTCCACATCTTTCCTTGACCTCATGATGTTTTCCATCAAGGTCAAGGAAAAGTGGTTTGTCTGTGTCTGTCTGTGAATTTGAGTTAGTTTAACTGTAGTGAACTATCTCTGTTGGCCAGCTTTACGTTTCTCTCTTCCTATTGTTTTGAATGCTAGTCCTGTGTGTTACGAATAACCACAAGGAATAGTATATCTTGGAAGTAGTTATTATTTTTGCTTCACTGCTGACATTATTCACACAACATTATTATGATATTATGAATATTTTCAAGAAAACCCATGCAGATTCTTCAAATCACATGTAGACTGTCCAGAGTGCATGGCCTCCACCTCTGTCTACCCCCCAGCCATTTTTATTGACTTTATGCACAAGAGACATTTTAACTGAAATACCCTTTTTTAATATTCACTCCCAACACAACAGCAGCCTAAGTCATATCGATTGTGGCTGAATTAAAAGTACCTGATGCAGGGTGTCTCTAATCCGCAGGGTCTTTTAAGAGTCACCTGGTCTGACAAATGGGCCCTTTTAAAGGAATATAATGTGTTCTTAAATTATTGTATTGATGGGAGGGGGACAGCCTCTCCAGGTACCCATACAAACGGACTTAACACGCTGTGAAAGGGTCAATTTGGCCTCCATTTTCCATTTCTTCGTTATCTACATTTGGAGTCATGCTGACAAGCTCAACATGAGCTGGGACGGGCTTTGAGGAGGTTTGGCAAATTTCTGCGTTTGCTTGCATTTAAGAGGTTCTTCCATTGCACTAGAAATTTGCTAATAGTCTCTGCTTTATTGCAGGCTTGCAGGTGATGGTGTGGTACTTGATTGTTTTAACCTACAGAATTGTCATGTGTGTATACATATATATATATATATATATATATATATATATACATATAAAGACAGAGAGAGAAATTTCTACATATATTCATATATACATTACATTTTCAAAGAAAAAGGACATGTCAGTCACATGTCTCTCTGCATATGCTTCAAACCTAAGAATGATCTCTATGGCAAGTGAGATTCTATATAAATGAAGTTTCTTCAAATTTAAAAATATAAGTGGCACCTGTGATTTTTAAAGTACAGTTTGAATCCCCTCAGCACAGAAAATTAAAGGTCTGCCCTCTGCTACAGCAGGTCAACACATGACACAAAGCTTTTCAACTCTCCCCATGTACATCTAACAAATCCACTCCAAGAAGGAGCCTCATGCAGCGGCCAGCCAGAATGACATTTTGTCTTTCATAAGCCTGGCAATTTCCCCCTGAAAATGAATGATTAATGTTGAATGGAGGAGAAAAGGTGTGTAACGCTTTTCAAATCAAGCAGACTCTGTAAAAGGGAGAATGCTAATTATATTGCTGCTTGTATGACCTCTTCTAAAGTGCATGAAAGCCTCCTACAAACGACAGGTGAAATTGCATTTTAAAGTAACATTTTAAAGGTCCATGTGGGCACTCTGCCTAATAAACCCATTAGTAAATGACTCCTCTTTTAGACTCCATTAGGAAGTGGAGTGAGGAACATTTCGTCATAGGATTCAGAGTCAATAAGCGTGTAATCAGGACGTCCAGAGTATGTAGCAACCAGTGAAGGGGATAATTAATGAGATTGCCTTATGAACTGCTTAATTACTGACTGTTGGCCTCTTCAATTGTCCCTCCAAGTGTTGCATTTGTTCCCTCGTTGCCATTAAAGCCCTGATTGACAGAGGTGGCAACCATGGGAGAGAATCAAGACATCCAAGAGCATATTAACTGGTCGTAGTAATTGTCAGCCTGGTTTCCATGTGTAAATACATGAAACCAGGCTGACAGTTCCTACGACCAGTGACTGATATGTCTGAAGAGGAGAGGTCAGTATGCACTGAATAAGCCCTGCAGCGTAAACATGATGCACAGATGCACATACACTGTATGACACGGATATTTAGTTGATATGATATCACATTTTGACTAAATGTTAACTTGCATTTAAGCACTTGAGAGAATATTGTGAGACATTTCTGCATTTATCCACTAATGTGAAGTCGTTTAGTTGTTTGGTTGTTGTAATGTAAGATAAGTTCTGATAAGAAACTCACATTACAGATCAAAAGAAAAAATTAATTAAAAAAAAAATAAAATGGCCTTAAAATACATTACAACATTACAATACTTAAGAGACTGTATAAGTAAATTATGCAACTCCAGCAGCCATAATGTGTGAACTATATATATATATATATACACATATATGTGTGTGTGTGTGTGTGTGTGTGTGTGCATGTGTGCAATAAAATAAAAAGCACAACATTAACAATATAGTAATAATATAATATTGCGTATTGATAATATTAAACAATGTAAAACAAAAATATATGTGACATATAACTGGGGACAAGACACAGGTCTGTGATGTACAGTGCACAACATTTAGCCAAATACTGGGCTACAGGTTTTTTCATTATTGTCACCGTCAAAGAACAACAGACTCAAAATTAAAGAAGGCGCTGAGCGACACAATGTCCACACACACATTTGTCTCCTTGTTTGATCATATGCTTGAGGGGTTAAAGGGGGTTAAACCATTTTAGAGTAAGGGAAAAGAACCACTACCAGGTTTTAGAGTGTGTGTGTTCTTTGGACTTGGAGGGGGGCTGGGTTTATTCAGAACCACATGAGTCCCTTATTCTCTCTGGGGTCCAGGACTGGGCTTATATAGCCTGGCCAGAAAAACAAACCAAAAAAAAAAAGTGCTCAGTTTGTGAATCCTCGAACCACAAACCAACTCCCACCACCCACCCTCCCAAATCAACTGAACAACACACACACAAACACGCACATACGCAGCCTGTTAGCGGCTGTGTGTGTCCGCTGACCTGTGATGACCTGTTCTTTCTGAAGGCAACAAAGCTGGAGGTGAAGGAGGCGGTCCTGACATCACACACATTTAAATCAAGTGGATGAGTGCTCTTATTGGTGTGATACCCACTGGGGCGAACACTGACAATGTCCTGCTTATTCACCACCTTCGTATTAGTCCAGTCCAGGCTTAAGTGGCTGCAGTAACTGCCACACTGCTCAATAGATTAAATCCTTGTTTTTACAATGTGGTCATTGTCAGTGTGTAATTAGTTCAATGCAAGTTGAGCAGATTGAAAAGATTGACTGATTGATTACTGGTACTGATTGTTACAGTCCTGATCCTCAAACTGTCCACTTCTTCAAAATGTTTTGTCTTATTTAAAGTGGAGGAGGTACAATGAATTAAAAATCTAACTATGCGGTTAAAGAATGATATTTGTTAAGAATTAGTGCAAATCATCAAATATTCAATGGAGGTTTCAATTCATAATTTGTTAACAATATATACCATATTGCCTCCACATTCCCTTATTACCATGGGACCCACATGTCCAATATTAAATAAATACAAAGACATTATAGAATACATAATCATATTTATAAACTGTGTAAAATTTGTGAATAAACCAACTATTTGTGAAATTATTAAATTAATTATTATGAAATGTTACTTCAACATTTATTTTCACATTTGCTGGATTCCTATTTCATTACAGACATTTATATACAAAAATGTCCTTTTACAAGAGGCAACACTGGCACATTTCTCTCCTTCTTAGCTCTCCGCCAGCTAATGTGCTGTTAAATATTAGCTTGTTATATTCAGTAAGTTTGTGTTATAAAGTTACTGAGCAATAAGAAGTCAACTGGAAGTTCCACTAACAACACAAGTTACATTAACTGGTTTATTACAAGCTGTTCCCTGTGGTTTTATAGGGTTAGCATATTGTAACATGCTCTTCCAACAGGCTAATCACCTACACTTTATATAACACACAGGTTGTTATTCTTTGGTAGTTAAGTAGAGTGTCTCTTTCACACCTACAAGAAAGAATATGTAGATTGTGTTTTCCCTGATACAAAGATGACATTGACACAAGACAGTCTTAAGCAGAGAAATGTGGCCGTTTCCAAATCTGGTATTAAAAAGAAAAAAACAAAACAAAACAAAAAAATAACAGCTAACTGTAGTTATGTACCTGGCTGGGGACCAGGATCTCCAGCGATGACGTCTGCAGCTTGAGCTTTCTCCCTGCTGCTTTTAAGCTAGCAAAAAATGTAACCACAAAAAATGACACATTGACAAATATCATTCAGAGGCTACTGAACTGCACCAGAATCACTGAGAGGAGTTAGCGCGGTTGGTGGGCATACAAAGTACACCACTGTGACCGGGGTTCACATCCTGACTCCCGTTTGTTATTAGGTTTCAGTAACAAAAGCAGTTTATTGGTTGGGGTAGGGGAAAGATTTGGGTTGTGGTGAACTGTTATTGTGTCTCAGCTCAAACAACTCTTCCTGTACTAAAGCAGACCTAATCAAACCTAAACTTCCATAACCTTAACCAAGTCTGAGAGAGAGTCGAAAAAGAACCATAAAACTGTAATAATGCTTGAGTGGATATTGAACTGCAAAGGTGTTTGGCAGATCATGTTGTTAAGTGTTAAGTGACTTGCCATTTCCTTCAAAACGTATTTGCTCTCACAAATTAGATGTATATAAACGTAATTCTAGGAGACAGGATTGGCCATCTAAAGTAGACAGCATGTGCAGCCTTGTTAAATAAGAGCAAAAGGAGAAGTTAGGGTACTATGTGACCCAGACCATGCATTGACAGGTTAATTCCCCTGCACACAGGTTATATATTAGGCTCTGCACTATGTTCATCAGTTAGGGTGGTCAGAGTTTTCAAAATTCACCATCCATAGTGAAACCACAGAAAAAAAACTGACAGCTCCTCCATAAATGAAGCATTGTTGTGCTACAGAGATGAGATGCCTCAGCCTGCAAATAATATTCTCCAGACAGAAAGGAAAATGCTTGTTTGGTACAAGCCCATATAATCACATCATCATCATCATTTTTATATATATCGCAATACCTGCCAAAATAATAATCAGAAGACAGTGGATAAGACAATGGATTAAATTCTTTTTGAAAATTTTCATTTGTCAGAAACACCTGCTTAGCTGCTCAGGAAGGCAAAAAAAAAGCACAGAGAACAAAATGTGTTTTCAGATGTCTCCATGTAAGCGTGAAGATTGCCTTAGTTCTACTCTCCTAATTTCAGATCCAGCCCTCTCAGAGACAGGAAATGTCGGACTCAGGGGGTAGTGGGTTGCTTGAATTGGATCGTTTGCTCTTGGAGTCAGAGTCCCTTGTGGCTACATGGATCCCTGCTGGAGCAGCAGAACAGGCTTAAGCCTATCTTTTCTCACCGCCTTCCCTATGGATTAGATGGCTTTCGTCCGCCTCTTTTTCCTCTGCTTGCTTTTGACAGGGGTGGCACTTTGTTTCTTCTTCCCATGGCCTCAGCAGATGAGGAAGCAGTTTTCTGGTTTTCTTCTTGTTCATTTGGAAGAAGCAAATGACCAGCAAGAACTCAATTAGCAACATGTCCCTCCTGGACGGGGGTCCGAGCCACCGCTTTTTCAGCCTGCATCAGAGATCAAGTTGGCCTAAGTGAAGTGACAGCGAGCAAGAGGAAAGGGTATGCGAAGTGTTGGGGGCTGGTAGGCAGCATCTGCCCCCATACAGATTTGCTTAATTGGGTTTGACTCCCACAATTACAGGCTAATAATGGCCTTTTCAACCCAGCCACGTCGAAGTGAAAGGCAGTTGCTCCGCGCACCCGCATGCTGTCAGATGGTTTATAGCAAAGAGTGAGCGACACAGAAAGAGGGGAGAGAGAGATGGGGGAATTGGCAATGGACTCTGGTTAAGCAGTGGTTATTGAGTCTTTGATAGGACTCCAGGAGGCCAGGGCAGCAACAATGACAGAATTAATGGGCAAGGCACGATGAGAATGTCAGCTCAGCAGGGGGCTCCTGTGGCCTTTGAGCTGCCTTCTGACGCCTCTGTGATTGTGCTCTCCACAACACTGTGAAAAGGCTTGACCTGTTTGTTGGTGAATCAGGTCTTGAATACATTTTTTTTTTTTACAAGCTATTGTGCTTATCATAGCGCAATACCCTGGAGTTGTCTCTGAAGGAGTGAGCAATGCAATGAGGTCATCATCAACTGGACATAATGTTGCTAATGAGACCATAAACAGTTGTCAAATAATTATATGCTTTTCAAAATAAGAGTGGTGAAATACACACAAGCAGAATTTCAGAGAGGGAAAGATTGCAACTTAAGTCTAACCTGTGCCAAGTACAAACACATTTTTTATCTTTAGTATAAGGCAACTACAGCCTTCGGTAAGAACACTAGAAATGGCCTCAGTGAAAGACAAGCACAGGTAAACAGGGAATTTAAAGATGTGGTATGCACCATAACTATTAGGCTACTGGTGTGACCCATACCACAGACCAGTTGTAGAAATTGTTGGTGGTATTAAAAGAAAAATGTAATTTAAAGCTGATGACAGAAGGAGTTTGGAAAATCCAAATAATAAAATCTTCAGTCTGCAAACAGGCTGGAGGTTCAGTGTAATTGTAGCCCAGATTCTGCCTCAATTACTGGCCTTATTGGATTAGATTACATTAATAATTCACATATGCACAGACTGAGATCTAGTTACTTGGAGTTGATAGGATTTTTCTTTTCCTCTTTAGATTTTTAATCTTTCATGTTTTACCTTCTTTTTGAATAATTGGATTCACATTTTTATACGAGAGAAAATACTGATTCAAAGAAATTTGCTATGTCTGTAAAGCATGAGTGTGTATGCGACAGTGTGCCACTCTTAGTGCACAGGAACAAAAATAAAATCCACATGTCTGACACACACACACACGCGCACACACACATAAAAAGTTTCCAGTGTGGGCCAACTTGTATGGACTTTAAAGCACCCTGCTGCCAGTCATGATTAGCCCTAACGATGGGCCCATTTTGACACTTCAGAATCAAGTCTCTGCAAATAGCTCTGGGAAGAGGAGCCACATGCTACGAGATGGCTTTTCCCTGATATAATTTGTGGCTGCAAATTACAAAACAGAGGCAGAAATAATGTGTAAAGTCAAGTTTGGTGAGGGAGAAAATGGAAAAATTTAGGGCTGTGTGCCACTCTAATGGATATCCTTGTGTCTGGGAGAAAATGGGACTCAATAATGTGTCCTTAATGTCTGCCAGCGCTGTTTCAGGGAACGTATCAGAAGAAATGTCCCCTGCTATTTCTGCAAGCAATCACTTAATGGGATGGGCAAATCTCAACAAAATTGATGTACTGATCTATTTCTGGTCCTGACAGATGGAATGAATCTGTGGCTCTTGGAAGACAAAAAGGAAAAGGAACAAGGCGAAAAAATAGAACAGATAAAAACAAGCCTTTCACAGTTCACTCAGCTATGCAGCATCTCGGCAATGTTTGTGTGTGGCTTAAGTGCAGACACTGACAGGAATTTCAATTATTTAATTAGAGAGGGAAAATGAAAAGACTTAAGTGTTGTGATTTCTGCAGTCTTTCATAGATCAATCTAATGTGCACTCACATTGGAAATCAACCAAGATGGAAGAGGGGCAAGTGAAGTAGCGTCTTCCCAAATCACGCAATTAAAATGGCAAATTAGTTTCTTGATATATTCATTTAAGTGGTTAAGTGGAAAGGTTTCTCTCCCCGTCCACACGGCTGTCTCATGGGTGTGTGCAGAGAGGCAGAGCCATCCACATGCTCATATGATTAGAGCTGCCGTTCATTTGCTGAGAAAACACTGAAAGCACTTTTGCACAAATTAGCCATTTGAAGGCTTGAAAATTCAATTCGGAGGAGTTGATTCAAGCATTTAGGCGAAGCGCGGCTGGAACGTAAAGATTTAGAAGCATTTTTCCTGCTAATGTCAATAACTTTCAGAAGCCATTATAGGTTTTTCTTTACCTTGAGCCTTGTGAACAGCACAGCTGGAAAATACCAGTGTTTCTCATTTTTGGCTCATTTCTGTCACCTTTGCATCTCTATACTTACATACCACAAATACATACATATCTATAGCTGTTTTCCTGTTGTATATAATGTAATTTGGAAATTCTGTCCATAGGGAAAGGTCAGGTGTACAAATTATATATGAAACCTATTAGGAATTGGAACAATTTCCTATATTGACATATGTCTAGCCTATACACATACACAAATTCTACTATAGGTATTTCATTTATGTTATAAAGTTGTATCTTCATCTATCCAGAGGATGTATATATGTGATAATTAGTGCCACGGGTGCTCAGCTCCGAGGCACTCCTCTCAGCTATTCTAGCTGTAGAGGAGGCGGAGCACCCGAAATCTTCTGTTTCGGGTTTATTATTCTTCCGCCAAATTTCGGCGCGTAACTCGTCCCGCAGCTTTGAGAAATATATACATCAAAACGTGCGTCTTGATCCCGCAAGGGGTGCTATGACTTTTGGTGTTAAAATTCCAATTTTTCCCAAAGTTATTCCCAAAAAACGGGGAATAAATAATACATTAGAAATGCATTGGAATTTTCTTTAGAAACCCACCTTTTTTCTACAAAATTGCACCTTTTTGCTGAGTCACCCAGCTCTCTCATACCTGCACGTAGAAATGTGATTCAAACTATAAAACGGAGGAAAACTTCTGCTCTCTCAAAAAGACAAGAACTGTTTTTACATAACATGTAAACTTTTCAAACTGTGAGCACTCAAAGGAGGAGTGCAAATCACTTTTTCTTCAAAGTTAGAGTGAAAGCGTCAGTTGGCTAGAGTGCGTGAAGCATTTAAAAATAACCTTTATTTTTATTTTTAACTCGAGCTCGCGGCCAAACCGTAAAAAGGAGAAGAATAATTCTTTCTGAAAATGTAGACATAGTTGTTGGGATTCATAAAATGTAACTTTGACAGGCAGGGTCTGCACAAAATTTAAACGGGGGTGCCGAGTCCGGCAGCAATACCTGTCTCACTCTCATTGACACCTAATGTAATTGTCTTTTTTTTCAAAAGAATCTTTCTCTGTCTTCGCACTGAGCTTACGTACTCATTTTAAGGAATATCTGAATAAAATAGAGACTGTAGAAACTTCTGGCTTCAGTGTCTGGCACGGTCTTTTCAGTTTTTGAAAAGAAGTAATGGTTTTCTCATAATTTGCAGTTGTTTTGAAGCCATGTAGAAGCCAAATTCTGTGCAGATTTTCACATTGCCATGGCAACGGCAGCTCCTGACCTGTGTGCGTGCCTGCGTGTGCCTAGCAACCAGATAACCAACTCTCCAAGCTCTGCTAGCTTTACATTAGCCGCATGTTAGGTCTTAAATTACATTTAGTTAGGTCTTAAATATGTAAGTCCATTTACTGCTCCCTTCGTTGCTTTTTTTTTTGTTTTGTTAAAAGAGTGAATGAAGTTGTGACGGTCTCCGCTGAGACAGAGGAGAGGAGAAGCTACTAGCCCTCTCTCGCTGTCACTTCTAGTCGCGTTGCTCTCCTCCCCAGTAATGTTAAATTTAGCACAGAAAAAAACATAATAGTGGT
>NW_019524228.1:522302-523386 GCF_002814215.2 Seriola lalandi dorsalis
TAGTATAGTATGCCATAAAATTTCAAAAAACGTCATAGTATAGTAAGGCATAAAAATGCTAAAAAGCATCATAGGACAGTAAAGCCCCAAAACAGGGATTGAACCCATGACCTTGTCAGTGTTAGGCAGTAGTCGTGACCATTGTACCACAATACTTCTACATCACAAGCTCATGGTATAGCATCATATCAAGGATATTTTAGCATACTAATCCATGATATATCACAAAAGATTGTCCATTAGGCATAAAATGTCATGAAAACATAATTGTATAGTAAGACATATAGATATAAAAAAACATCATAGTATAGGATGGCGCAAAAAATGTCACAGTATATAAAAGCCTGAAACCAGGTTTTGAAACCTTGCCCTTCTCAGTGTAAGGGAATAGTCCTAACCATTCTACCACCATGCTGCTGCGTTATAAACGCCTTGTATAGAAAGGTATATAAAATATCAGTATACTACTCCGTGACATATCATAAAAAATCATAGTATTGTGAGGCATAAAATATTATAGTATAGTAAGGCATAAAAATGGAAAAACAATTCATCGTATACTGTGGTGTGAAAATATCAAAAAGCATCATAAGAGAGTAAAGCCCCAAACTAGGGTTTGAACCCATGACCTTCTCATTGTGAAGCAACAAGCCTAACCATTGTACCACTATGCTGCTGCATCACAATTTAATGGTATAGCATGATATCAAGGATATTTTAGCATACTAATCCATGATATATCTCAAAAGATTGTCCATTAGGCATAAAATGTCATGAAAACATAATTGTATAGTAAGACATATAAATATCAAAAAACATCATAGTATAGTATGGCATAAAATTTCAAAAAATGTCATAGTATACTAAGGCATAAAAATGACAAAAAAACGTCATAGTATAGTATGGCATAAAACGTCACAGTATAGTAAGGCAAATAAATGCCAAAAAAAGTCATATTAAAGTATAGCATAAAAATGGCAAAAAACGTCATAGTATAGCATGGCATAAAATTTCAAAAAACGTCATAGTATAATAAGGCATAAAAATGGCAAAAAACTTCATTGTATAGTCAGGCACAAAACGT
>NW_019524229.1:0-400 GCF_002814215.2 Seriola lalandi dorsalis
TGATCTCTCCGCTGTGGAGACCAATAGTGAAAAGTCCCGGATCAGTGGATTTCACTATATGATAGGACAGCCAGGCGTTCTGTCCGGAGTCTGCGTCCACCGCTATCACTTTGGACACCAGAGCGCCTCCGTGTGCAGCTTTGGGGACCAGCTCGGTCATGAAGGAGTTGCCCTCCGGGGCGGGGTACAGTAACTGAGGAGAGTTGTCGTTCACATCTGATATGAAGACACTGACGGTCACGTTGCTGCTGAGCGGAGGAGAACCGTTGTCTCTGGCCATCACGTGGACTTTAAAACTCCTGAACTGTTCATAATCAAACGACCTCACAGCGTGGATCACCCCCGTGTCTCCGTTAACAGACAGATAGGAGGACACCGGGGCACCGTTCACCTCACCAGC
>NW_019524229.1:724-3516 GCF_002814215.2 Seriola lalandi dorsalis
TGTCTGTTATTCTCTGAGTCTCTGTCCTGCACGTTAATGATGCCCACCTCTGTACCAGGTGAAACGTTCTCAGCTATGGGGTTAGACAGTGATTTCAGATATATCACTGGAGCATTATCATTTATATCAGTAATTTCAATCATTAACGTAGCATATGAAACTAAACCCAGACCATCTTTGGCGCTGATCTGCATATCATAGGATGACACTTTCTCATAATCAATAGCTCCAGTTACTCTCACCTCTCCCGATTTGGGGTGTAAAGAAAACACGTTATCATTTTCATCTGAAACATGATCAAATCCGTAAGTTACTTCACCGTTCACTCCCTCGTCTGCATCAGTTGCACTCACTGTGATCACCAATGTATCTAGAGGAGAGTTTTCAGGCAGACTGGCTTTATAGACGATTTGGCTAAACACTGGTACATTATCATTAGCATCCAGGACAGTGACATGTATGGCTACAGTACCTGATCTCTGAGGAGAGCCACCATCAAATGCAGTTAGCAAGAGCATGCTCTCTTTTTTGTCTTCTCTGTCTAACTCTTTCTCTAAGATTAATTCACAATATTTTCTTCCACCTGCTTTTCTGTTTACATCCAATTTGAAGTGATCATTCTGCTGAAGTGAGTAGCCCTGAACAGCATTTTCTCCGATGTCTGCATCATGCGCCTCTCCAAGAAGGAACCGCGAGCCCTTGCCTGCCATTTCATGTATTTCAATCTTAAAATAATCTTCTTTAAACTGTGGTGAATTATCATTAATATCCTGAACACGGATACTAATACGGTGCAGTTCTAATGGATTTTCCAGAACGAGTTCCTGTTTTAGAACACACGATGCCTTTCTGGCACAAAGCCCTTCTCTGTCAATCCTTTCTTGAACAATCAAGTCTCCGGTGTTGAGATTGACACCACAGTACTGAACGTTGTTGTCCTCTGTATCGACACGGGCCTTGCGAGCGGACAGTCTGCCCAAATCTAGTCCCAGATCTTTAGCGATATTTCCAATCACAGATCCACGTTTCATCTCCTCCAGAACAGAGTAGCTCACATCTCCACAGACGAGGTGGAAGGCAAGAAAAATAAAAGCAAGGCCGCAGCGCAGCGCGAGTCCGTTATGTCCCATTTTAACTGATAGAAAGAGCACCACTGCTACAAAGAAGTCTGTGTAACAATATATCAAAGAAGTGATTTCCTCAAAAATTCACGATCCTCAAAGTGCGGTCATGTTAACGAAGCGTTCTTGTGAACTGCAGCACAACAGCAGAATCAGGCTCTGAATTCATTGACACTAAGGGTGGAGAATGACTGTGCCTTCTCGTTTTTTGGTACACACTGACACCATGAGCATTTGTTTAGGTATGGCAAGGCTATGTATTATTTTTTAAATGTTTCACTATACACAAGTTCAAAATACCCTGTTAATCAAAACAAGAACACAGTAATATTATTTACTCACAAATTTATATTTACCTAAAGCTGTGTCCCACTTGTGAAGTAACAGAGAACTAAAAAAGTAGACATCAACATGAAACTATTCAAACTGTGTCTCGGATACAACACTGTGTTTTAATGTAATTGTTATGTCCAAATGAAGGCAGCACGAGAAATAAGAGGGGAAGCCTTTCATTTGAGATTTAGGTTTCCTCTGATATCAAATCTATATGCAGCTTTAAAAGCGTCCTGTAAACATCCTAATAAATCCAGCAAATTCATGGAGCATACAACAAACTCTTGTCTTTGTAATTGTGCATATTTGAATCATAAATGGAAAAAATGAATTAAGCATTTTTATGGTCGGACTTAGACAAGCATTTGACTGTTACAGGCTGCAAACTGAAGTGTTGTGTGCTTAATATCATATCAGCATCAGTGTTGTACTCTGTGTTAATGCATCAAAATTACAAAGTTCAATTTGGAATAATGACTGTCAGGCAATAGTTTTGACAACTTGGAGGAGACAAAAACATCAGACATATATGTCCTTCCCGAAGTCGAAAACAAAGTATTTAGATGAATGCTTCAATCTACCTTGATGAGTATCAAAATATTATTTTAATTGTTGTTGTAGTAAACATCATTGAAAAATGACTGTTAACAAAAAGCTTGGAAAATGTCAATAAGGTTCGATGCTGACATAAGCTTTAACAAAGCCAAAAGAAACAGTTCTGTTATTTAATTTCTTTTGCTGAGACACGCACCACGAAAACGTGAGAACCTCACTTAAACAGATGATTTATCAGGCTTTCTACCTCCTTTTGTCGTGCGTGCGCATATTTTTACGTGTATATCACCGACATCAGAAGTTCAAGTCAAGAAAGCCAATACCAGAAGCAATATCAAAGGATAGTCACTGAAATAACGGTCAGAAAAGAGAAGAATGACGGTGGAATCAGATGACTGACGTACATTATCCCTAAAAATGCATCAAATTATCCACCAGAATTCAGTACAAAGGGGAGAGTGGATGAATCGTACTTGAAAAGGTTTTTCATTGGCAAGGACATATAGAGCAATCAGGAGAGCAGAGATCTGCAAGTATGGCGTCTTGGGTAAGTGAAAAAACGTATATTGATATAAAATGTCTCCCTACCTCTGGGGAAGCATGGCAATCCGCAAATGCATCAGCAAAGTCTGATGGACTTTTCTTCAGAGTCTGGTCAGCAGGAAGTGTGTTGTCATTGTAAGATGTCACGAACTTAAAGTCACTGGTTCTAGAACCTGTTGTCAGGTACGCGTCATAATTGTAAGTGCTGCGTAAAGTTCCTGTGCCGTCAACATCTGCGTA
>NW_019524230.1:0-15074 GCF_002814215.2 Seriola lalandi dorsalis
TATTTATGCCTTGCTATTCTATGACGTTTTTATGACTTTTTATGCCTTACTATACTATGTCATTTTTATGACTGTTTATGCCTTACTATACTATGTCGTTTTTATGGCTATTTATGCCTTGCTATTCTATGACGTTTTTATGACTTTTTATGCCTTGCTATTCTATGATGTTTTCATGACTTTTTATGCCTTGCTATTCTATGATGTTTTCATGACTTTTTATGCCTTGCTATACTATGTCGTCTTTATGACTTTTTATGACTTACTATACTATGACTTTTTATGCTTTTTATGCCTTACTATACTATGTTGTTTTTTATGCCTTGCTATACTATGTCATTTTTATGACTTTTGCTATTCTATGATGTTTTCATGACTTTTTATGCATTACTTTACTATGTCACTTTTATGCTTTTTATGCCTTAATAAACTATGTTGTTTTTATGACTTTTTATACCATACTTTACTATGTCGTTTTTATGCCTTCCTGTACTATGACGTTTTGTGACTTTTTATGCCTTGCTATACTATGACATTTTTATGCTTTTTATGCCTTGCTATTCTATCATGTTTTCATGACTTTTTATGCCTTACTTTACTATTTCGTTTTTATGACTTTTTATGCCTTACTATACTATGTTGTTCTATGCCTTCCTGTACTATGACGTTTTTATGACTTTTTATGCCTTGCTATTCTATGACGTTTTTATGACTTTTTATGCCTTACTTTACTATTTCGTTTTTATGACTTTTTATGCCTTACTATACTATGTTGTTCTATGCCTTCCTGTACTATGACGTTTTTATGACTTTTTATGCCTTGCTATACTATGACGTTTTTATGACTTTTTATGCCTTGCTATTCTATGATGTTCTATGCCTTCCTGTACTATGACGTTTTTATGACTTTTTATGCCTTGCTATACTATGTCATTTTTATGACTTTTTATGCCTTGCTATACTATGACATTTTTATGACTTTTTATGCCTTACTATTCTATGATGTTCTATGCCTTCCTGTACTATGACGTTTTTATGACTTTTTATGCCTTACTATACTATGTCATTTTTGTGACTTTTTATACCTTACTATACTGTCATTTTCATGACTTACTATACTATGCTGTTTTTATGACTTTTTATGCCTTACTATACTATGTCATTTTTTTGACTTTTTATACCTTACTATACTGTCATTTTCATGACTTACTATACTATGTCATTTTTATGACTTTTTATGCCTTCCTATACTATGTCATTTTTATGACTTTTATATATGAATAAAAACGTCAAAAAACATCATAGTATAGTAAGGCATAAAAACCTCAACAAATATTATACTATAGTAGAATATAATAGTTTTAATTGAGCACGTTTTCGAATATATAAAATCATAACGAAGCATGTGTTTGTGTCACATTCGTGTGCATGGACACGTTTCCTCTCAGAAGGACTGAGTCTAAGCTGGTTCTATTTTTTCTCGTGTAAACATGGAGGTAAATCAAACAAACTGATACTTTTACTCTGAGTGAAAACTTCCTCTTTCTCCTCCAGCAGCTGCCAGCTGTCGTGACAGTCCCTCAATCTGCCGGCCTGAGACGCTTTATGGCAAACATTTCTGCTGAACGAAGCCTTACTGGTAGATTGCGGAAGATGCACCAATATAACTTTTACACGTAACATGTAGCTCCTGCTGTGGTTTGCAAAATCCTAGTTCAGTCTTCACAGGAAGAAAGTAAGACTCAAAAATAAAAGCCTGGGTTGATGCAAATTTACTGTCATTAAAAATCCAGATTAAAGAAGAAATAAGTGACCATACATTTCTAACATTTGTTGGGATTGTTGTTTGGGGGGTAAGTGGCTTGAGGAAAGGTCAGGTGTCTGTTGTGATGAGAGTTTCTTGTCCTTTCTGTTCTCAGGAGCTGCAGACTGCTCAGCCACAGAGAGAAAAACCACTGTTAATACAGGAAGTGTTGATAATCAGCCGCCTCTTCCTTTCTGCGTGTTAGTATTTGGTGGATGAGGACTCGTTTCAGTGCCTCCAGCCCCTGACAGGTTTCCTCACTGCTTCGGTTTCGGGGTTTACAAGACGGTAAGTCTTTTGATTTATTTTCTAAGACGTTTTTAGTTGTTTGAGCTTCGTTTAGTGTCGCTCCACTCCGCTCTCTGGCCCAGTGAACTTTGCTTTACTAAAATCGGAAACTTCTCAGCTCTTCAAGACGTTATCAGTTACAATCAGAAATGACTTCTGTACTCGCACAGGAAGCTCTGCTGCGTGAATCAGCCTCATTAAACCAGATCAGTTTAAATCAACATGTTAAACCCAATTTTACTTTTTGTAAAAACTGAATAAAACTCTGCAGGTTTTAGCCTGATTCAAAACCAACACAGTTCTCAGTCCTTGACTCTTTAACACAGTAAAAAATAAAACTTTTTTTTCCCCAAAGGTTTGGGGAAAATTTAAATTCTCAAATCGACTGTTTTTGTTTTTCAGATTTCTCTATTAGCATAAAAATATAATATAATATATATTATCAATTACTGCTTTTTTCACTTCTTCTCTAATGATCTCAGTACTTTTTTAAATTGACATATTAAATTTTTCAAGGGATAATTTTTGTTATAACTCCATGCTGTATATTGTGGTTCAATAGAAGTGTCACCTCTCTGTTTATTTTGGACTCGTGATGACAGCCTCTATGTTCTGAAATGAAACTGTACTCACACCACGTTCACAGTTAGACCACATCTAACAGGACAGTTTTAAACATCCCTACCCTTTGCTTTAGAGGTTTCACTGAAGGGTTTGAAAGTGCAGCCTGAAATCCCCCGAGCAGGCCGGTGTGCCAGGTTGAGGTCAACAAAAGCAGAAGTTGAGAGTCAGGGTCCCTCGACTCTGCGAGAGGAGGAGGGAGGCGAGAGTCAGCGCTTTAATCATTTTCAAACCCTTTTAAAAACACTTAAAATTTTATATATACAGACTGCTCACTTAAGTTTGTGTTATCTTTACACAGCTGCTCAGTACTTTTTCAATAGTGGCTGTAATAAGATTTGTAATTTAAGAGTGGAAGATATTCTTAAGGGATGTTGATTAGATTTGAGTTAAAGAAATATTTTTTTTATTTTAAAGATTTGTCACATCCAGATTTTTCTGACGTGCACAAGTGCAGATCTTGTCTGTGACATCACAGTTCTTGACAAACAGGGAGTGGCAGTGATGGGTTTGAAATGGTGTAATTGCCAGAATTTGTAAACACCCAAAATCTGTCTTCTACCATCACTTCTCTTTCTACCACCTTAAAATCACCCAGTTATCCTCCATTTCTTCCCTTAAATACCTTCATACAGTAAGTTGTTTAAGGATCTTAATCAGGAGGAATTACTAGAAAACTTCCTGCACACGTCAACAGACAGAAAGATAGGACGAGATGTGAGTTAGTTCTTTCTGCCACTGGGTAAAATCACTCCCTCACCCAGAGCTGTTCACTCACTCCCTCTCCTCCTCAGCAGATGGGAACCTGCAGGGGCGTGTCCTCCTCTGTCTGCAGGTCCGGGTACGTCAGCTGGTGCGTGGACTCACTCGCAGAGTCACCAACACCTGACGCCACAGCTCCGACAGCTACAGGTAAGATCCACCACGCTGTCAGAACAGGTGTACGAAGCTCCGATGAAACCTTTAGGGATGAAGGATCTATTATTCATATAACCCTCAAATTTAATACTATGTATAGTTCTGTAATTTCTCATTTCATTCTCACTACTTCAAACATGTAACATGATCACGTAGTTTGATCTTATCTTCTAGTATAATGGTGTTAACTTACTTCTCTTATCTATTCTGTGCAACTGTTATTATTGGAATCAATACAGTGAATCTTATATTTTTTATCTAATAAGTCTTTATTTGTCATTTTTCCTGTATATTCTGTATTTTCTCCTCTTTAGTAAGAAGTCATTTGCTGTTAATGTAAACTCAACCCTTCCTCCATCTTTACATGTTATCTTAATAACCTGAGTACAATGTTCATTCCCACGGCTCCAGATCCATAATCTACGTCACACTCTCCACTCTGCTGCTTTCACTTTCTCTTCTCAACCACTTACACTGTTTTCATTCACTAATTAATGGCTGTAGCTTTTCTCTCACTGTTAAACTGCTGTCCATGTTTCACATTAAAAGTCCACCTGTTCCTTGTAGGCTTTTAATTTGAAATATGTATTGATGAGGTAAACCATGTCCTCCTCTGTCTCCCTCCTCTGTTTTAGTGTCTTCCTCTCCAGAACAAAGTTCTCACCCAAAGCATCAGTCAGCTGGTTCAGGATCGATCCCGGTCCTCCTCCTGTCACCACCAGAACCCACATGTTCCCGTCAACCTCCACAGACAACTTCTACAGAGAGGACACAAAAGAAAAACAAGGCCTTCGTACGTTCCCATCCCTCCCGGTTCAACGCTCACTCCAGCTCTGCTTCGCACAACACTGACAAAGCCACTAACAGTCACAGTGAAGAGGGTGAGGATGATGAGAGTGAGGAAGGCCGAAGGGAGGCTGGAACTAGGCGGGGGGACGCCCCGTCTCTTCTGCACCCAGAGGTGGAGAGGACGCTCCTCCCCAGGAGCAGTCCGGTCATCTCCAGACGCCACAGGCCCGTCTCCTGGCACGGAGGGGAGGCCGACACGTCCGATCCTTCAAGGTAACGAACCACAGAGCAGCCGGAGTGACGAGCGAACGGGACACTCACCACATTCACACCTGGAGCTTCAAATCAGGGTTGAGTTGATAAATCTGGAAAAGAGTCAAGACGAGGGTCCAAACCAAATATTAATAAACCGGGAGGGAATCTTGATTTTTTTAAAAAAGTGAAAACTATGTAATATATAACATGTGAAATAATAATATGCACACATTATACAGTAATATCACTATGAAAAGAGAGAGAGAAATAGATATAGAAAAGAATACCATGATAGAGCATATAATGGAAAAAAAGGACTAATAATAGTAGTAATATAGTATTATTATGTAGTGATATAATGCAGTGTAATTTATGTTACTACTCTTTATACTATTACTCCAATAATAATAATAATAATAATAATAATAGTAATAATAATAATAATGATAATAATAATAATTATAGTAGTAACAACAACAACAATAACAACAACAATAATAATAATTATTATTATAGTAGTAACAATAACAATAATAATAAAATAATAATAATAATAATTATTATAGTAGTAACAATAACAATAATAACAATTGTACAATAATACCAATAATAATAACAATAACAACAACAGTCTTTGATATGTATATGTACAGTATGTACTGTATGTAAAACCTCATTAGGGCTTCTTTAACATATTTTAAACTTCAGGTTACCATAGCAACGCTATTGATCCTTCATGCAGTTCGAGTTATATCTTGAACTTTAACGTGGTTAAAGCATCTTTTTGAATATTACTGTGACGGGTCAGTGAGGACTGGTGCAGGCTGCTGTGATGTCACCACTGGATGGCGCCACAGGGAGGGATTTTTAAAACCACTAGATTACATAGTGTTAGTGTGAACAGTATATATGTGTCCACTGACCTGTTCACAGTGAAGGTCCAGATTAAGGTCTTTACATGTTACCGTGGTAACCTGACTTCCCCTTTAACCAGAGTTTACTGTCCCTGACTTTCAGTCTAAATGTCCTGAGAGTTGTGGTGCAGAGGAAACAGGAAATGAATGTTAGTTTTATTGTTTTTATTTTATTTTATTTTATTTCGATAGATTATAATACTTTAAATATACAATGTAGTTGTTGTTGCTTTCAGTGTTAAAGCCATTTTCACTGTCACCAAACCGACTTTAAATCCCTTATCTGCTATTTCAGCTGCTGTCACTGTTTACATACCAGCTGACAGTAAAGTCTGAATGTATGGTCAGTAATAATAAATAAAATACAAATACATCAAAACAAAAAACTACACAGGTTAACGACACAGTGTCACCGGATTCACCAGTGAGTGGAAGAAACCAGAAACCAGGAGACGCCATGGTAACAGGCCAATCAGCCTATTGAAAGGTCAATATCTGACTTTACACTAACTTTACAGCAGGGAATTCACCAAAACAACAGATCACAGCAAATTTGAAATTATCTACAGTGACATACTTCAACCATCTCTGACAGACACTTCGCTCTTATCTGGATATACACTTCAGCTTGAAGGGTTTCATCTACATCTGACATGAAAACAATTCACATTTGAATCTTGTTATGTTTGGGAAATTTTCAATGTAGGTGAGTTCACTCAGATTTTCAGAAAGAAAAAAAAAGTTTAATTAGCTCGATTGCTGCTACAGATTTATTTCTCTTAAACCTGCGATAACAGATTTTACAGGCTGTGAGCAGAGCTCCCTCTCTTTTAGCTCTGTTTGGTCTTGAATACTTGAAGTACTTTCATCACTTCTGTTTATTTGAAAGTGAAACTTTGCTTCTTCCAGCCTGGACTCTCCGTCTCCCGCTGCTGCCTCACTGTCTCAGGATCAGCGTGGACGCCCAACAGTCGCCAGTTTGGAGGATCTGGGGTCCAAACCCAGTTCCGGTCAGCAGCGCTCACCCCCGCTGCAGGAGGACAAGAGGCAGCGCTGCGTCTCAGTCTCTTCAAATCTGAACAACTTCCTGATCTCTCTGTTCCACCTGCCCTTCACTGGACAGCAGGGATTGGCCGAGGAGCACAAAGGCCAGCGACTGACGGGCTGTGACGCCACTCGCACACCAGGTAGAGTACGATTACATATTACAGGTGTAGCTACCTCGTGTTTACATGCACAGAATACACCTGCTGTAACTGAAGTGAGCTGCAGTTTATTCACAATAAAACTCTCAGTGAAGGACAAACTCATGGAGAAGTCCTTTGCCTCCATAATCCGTTAGCTTCAGAGTTTATCTAATATAACTATATTTATAAAACTGCAAATATGAAACTTTTTTAAGTACTGCAATATAAAAATAAATGTTCAGTATCACAGGTATTATTTTGTGTTTATGTGCATGTGCATGTGCGTGTGTGTGTGTGTGTGTGTGTGTCAGGACTTTCTACCTCAGCTGCACACAGCAAACAGAGGCGTCACAGTGGTATCCCAGAATTCACTGATATCTTCAAGACCAGTTGTGAGCTGGAAAAGGTCCGTGACCAACTTCTAGTTCAGTTTCTTTTCGGTAGTTTTAAAACATTATTTGTGTAAAAAATATCAAATGTGAGTGAAAATATGCACGAAGGTAAATATCAAGATTTAAATTTAAATGAACTACGAAGGCTTCTTGACTCACGATGAAAATATGGAAATGACATTGGTGGTTAAAAACTGTGATTGACCGTGTGTGCAGGAAAACGCTCACTTCATCGTGGTGGACATGGTGCTGGAGGTGCTGGAAGGCGTGAAGTGGACTCTGAGCTCTGAGCGCCGGACGTCCACGACGGACACGCGGCGACACACGGACTGCAACATGTGCACACGCACGGGCACAAGCTCTGCAGACGACAGTCGGCGAACAGCGCACAGACTCACACAGAGCTGCAAACAAGGAAGCGAGATATCACACAGAAACACACACTCTTCTCATTACGTACACACCAACCAACGCACACAGGAGGAGGAGGAGGAGGAGGAAGAGGAGGACACAGGAAACGATGAGGCTGAGCATCAACCAAAGACCCTCTCTGCCATCTCCTCTGACAGTGGATTTGAAGGTAAAATGATGTAATATATAACATGTATCATGTATTTCCTTCTTCTGCGAATTGCTCCACACATGAATACAACACTCCTGATATATATAAATATCATATTGTGTGTTTTAATGTCAGACTGTGGAGTGGACGCGGCACTGACACTGAAAGACTCTCTCACAAAGTAAGAAAAACAAACTTAAATGCTCCACCCAAAATCTTATGTGTTTGTTCTGATTTTGTGATTTTTTTTTCCCTCCCATAATGCAGTGCAGAGTGGCTGGCCCAGCGGCTGGTGCTGGAGTTCAGGAGGAGCTGGCTTCCTTCCCACAAGCCTCAGCGCGGACGTCAAAGCCTCCGCACGTCGCTTCAGGAGGTGAGAACGCGGACGACAGCCGCAGGATGAAGGCGGCTGATTATTCGTTTGTTCCCTCCGAGCTGTTAAAGCCACAAAGACGTGTTTTATTTCACCTCAGTTTGTGATTACACCAAGATGGAAGCACATAAACCACTTCCTGCTTTGCTTCCACATTGCGTGACGCTCAGCCCGTAGGGACGACACCACACATAAAAACTGCGTCTCTAGGCTCTTTGGAAGTTTCACAGATATAAAACATACAAAGAGAAGTAACTGAACTCGCTTGCTGTTACACATAACGGAGGTCTGGGGGTTTCCTGTCGTATCCGGCCCCAGGGAGAAGAAGTTTTATTCACATAATATCACTCAATGGAAACACAGAACATTCGCAATGATGTTTTGTCAACTTTTAAAATAAAAACTCTTCTATGTTTCGCAAAACTGCGATGGAAACGTTGCTGGTGTCGGAGCCTTCGGTCATTAAATGTGTGTTTTTCCCACGGTCCTACACAGCAGCTAGCAGCACAGCGCTATGATGTAATATAAAGTATAAAGTAAACTAAGTATTGCAGCATGCAGACGGATCCTTTAGAAAATTAGTTTGGGCCACAGGCGATTCATGAGTTGCAGGACTGCAGTCGAACACTGAGGCACGGCTGGAGTCCAGCTTTCTTAATACAGCCACGGTGAATCAATCACTCCATCTCCTCCCTGCCACCTCTAAAGGTCTAGCTTCTGTGATGGCAATGTCAGTTTGTAAAACACTTTTACCAAAAGTGAGAAATCTCTAGAAAAATCTACCATGAACTTCATTCCGAGCATTCCTGGTCCCCAGAGGAAGAACCTCAGAGACTTGGATTCCCTGTTTAATATTTTCTAATGTTACTTTCTGGCTCCTGTTTGTCTGCTGTTGCCACGAGACACAGTCCTGAACTGTCAGGCCGTAAACCGTCTCCCCTCTCCTCTCTGTTGTCGCAAGCTGCCAGGTGCAGGAAGTGTCGCTGAGAGCGGCGGCAGACTGACCGAGGAGATCAGACTCAGGACCAGGATGAGAGGATCCCTGAGCTGGGCGCCTCCTCGCTTCCAGATCATCTTCACCGTTCAGCCGACACCCAGGTCTTCATCACATCTCACACAAAAAACTCTGAATATAAATAAAAAAAGCAAACCAGCAGAGAAAAGTCTGACTGTGTTTGTGTTTCCTCCTCCAGACGCAGCGAGGTCGTGGCCTTACAACACTTCCTGTGTGCAGGCTGCGGGACGGAGGCGGAGCCCAGTGAGTGCTGCTGTTAAAGATACTCCCAGTATAACTGTCGACTCCACAGGAGGAAACCAGACAAGTAGAACATGTTTCCACTAACAGAACATAAAGACGAAAACAGAACGAGACTTCCTCCAAACCGCTAAAGAAGTAAAATTTAAATTAAATAGAATTAAAAAAAACTGAAATTACTGGATGCAGACCTGGAAATGTTCGCTTAAATTTAATGTACTGTTGTTTTTTTATCATTTATTCAGCATCAATGTGCTGGACATCATGATAGGTTCAGGAGAAAACAGGAAATAATTACAGTTTTCCTTTAGATCGCTGAGTGGTAATGTGACGTTGAAAAGAAAAAGGAAATAAAAACAGACATTTTTATATTAAAACGATAAATAACAAATGACCACAGTAAAAAACTTGAATGCAAAAGCTAAAATGATGAATGTATAAATAATGTGTAAAATATAAAAGCACTTAGTCTTGTTGTTGTTCCAATGATTTCTGATGGTCGTGGTGAAAGTTGTTCCATCAGTCTTCATTGCAGTATTTTGTGATTCGACCACCGAGGGGCGCTGAAGTCAGACAACACACAGCAGCAGCTCATTAAAACACAAGCATATTATTTACATTTGAAGACACAGGAAGCAGATGATAATCATCACAGCTACGAGCTAATAAACTCTCTCTGAACCAGGGTACATCAAGAAGCTGCGGTACTGTGATTACCTTGGCCGGTATGTGGAATAATCTACTGTTATCAATACAACAATATATCAATATAACATTACGCTATATATTAAATGAATACAACATTTTCCACTTATATTTTTTAGATAATCAATGTTAATGACTTTGGCAGGTATTTCTGTGACTGCTGCCACAGCGGCTCTGAGGCCGTGATTCCCGGTCGAGTTCTGTCCGGCTGGGACTTCAGCAGGTACAAGAATGATTAGATTTCACCTCCCGATAATATTAATATCTGTCACTGATTTCTTCTAATATCATTATTGATACTAATGCAGTAATAAACATGGTAAATATTAATACAGCTGCTGTTTAATACAACTCTCAAAAACCTTTTGGAAACTGTTTTTTACCAATGTTGGTTAATTCATCATTGATGAGTCAATCAACAGGAAATGAATTGGAAGCAGTTTTGATGATTAATTGTTATGAGCCATTTGCATCGTTGGTGCTATAATTAATAAAACATCGGGCTGAGCTCAGGGGGAGAAGGAACACGGACACACTTTGACCCTTGATCAAATAATATTGATGTTCACGTTGCAGATATCCTGTGAGCGACTTCTCCAAACAGCTGCTGGACTCAGTTTGGCATCAGCCTCTGTTTGACCTGAGCTGCGTTGGAAAGTCGCTCTGCAGCCGAGCGAAGGAGCTGGACAAGTTCAGGGTGAGTTCAAGATCAAATCATTGTCACTGATCATGAGTTAAAGTTGCACACCACCACTGATTTGTTGTCAATAACTTGTGTAAAGAGCCAGTAAAATATTGTTGAGCTCACTTTTAAGTTTACGTAAATTTCCTTCCGTCCTTCTTTGTTTGCGTGTTTCCTTCAGGAGCTGCAGGAGCAGCTGCTGGGCATCATGAAGCTGCTGAAAGCCTGCAGATTATCTGCAAGGTAGACACAATATTTCACTTACTGTCAACACTCAATGTCACTGTTTACTGCAGACAATGTTATGAACTTAACTCAACTTTTTCCACATTAAGATCATATTCTAATCATAATTTAAAGCTCCTCCAGTGTAAAGGTCTGTGTCCATGTGTAGTGTGATTATAGATCAGCTCTAGCTTCTATATTAATACTGTGAAAGTATCAAAGCCTCAGTCCACAGAGAAATGCACACAGCCTGTATTCAGAAACTGAGGCTCAGCCAAACAGAGGCTCAGAGCCTCCTCTCTTCTGATTGGCTCACCGACCTGTTGTTACTAGAGCTGCAGAGAGAAGCCTGAGAGAGGAGATGTAAAACTACACTGAGATGGTTTTTATATCTTCTGATGGATCAACACTTCAAATAAAATGCAGAAGAAGAAAATATGGAGCTTTAATAAAGCCACAGTGTGAAGGATTTGAAAATATCTTGCGCCATCCAGTGGCAGTATCAGAAAAGACACAGCAGCAATGCATGCTGATGTATTACAAACAAAAACCTACGCCAGCTAAATAATTAAAAAGACGTTGTTACTTTACAACATTTATTACGGCATGAGTGATAAAAAGTATAAAACTGTAGCTGTCATGGTGCAGGTAGAGCTGGACCCAAACGTAGCCAACACAGGGGAATGAGGTGCCAACATGTTTAATAACTGAAGAACTTACAAAACGGGTGAAACAACAGAACAGGAAAGCACGAGGGCACACAAGGAACAACAACCGGAGACGCAGGGGATCCCGCAGCTGCTAGAACAGGAAACATGAACAGACGAACCGACAGACAAAGGGAAGCACAAAGACTATGTAGACACGAGGGAGGCAGGGTGATTGAACACAGGTGAAACACATTAGGGCGGGGCAGACAATCACCACACAGAGAAACAGGACCAAGACAGGAAGTAAAAACACTGAGACACACAAGGAAACCAACTACAAAATAAAACAGGAAGTCAAACAACAGTCAAACAAACTCAAACAAAAAGTGTCTGCCATAGCAAACCATGACAGTAGCGTTACATTTTTTGCTTAGTTTGCTTGCTTTTTAAAATGTGGAAAATGTCCATTGCAGTTTCCCACAGTCTGAGGTGACGTCAGAACTAAACACTCAACTTCAAATGCAGTTTTCAACCCAGAAAAACACTCTGCAGCCGACATTTGTCATGAGGAGAAAACTGTGTTAATGTGACTGTGTCCTGTGTTCGTGTCTCAGTGTGATGACTGAGTTTGAGCAGCTTCCTGCTCACCTGATCTTCGAGCAGCCGCCCCTCTTCTCCATGGACGACCTGTTGTTGGTGAAGAAGGGTCAGCTCGTGGTGCAGGCCAGAGCGGTGCTGCACGCCGCCATCAGCCATGTTGAAAACTGTGAGGTCAGTCTGAAGCACTGTGGGATTATTATTATTCATTTTTAAATCTGGGAAATACACATGTATCTCATTATTGTTCGTGCTATGAAATACTGGATGTCTGCAGATATTTTAAAGGATTCTCATATTCGTATTCTCAATTTGTTCTCTGTTCACTCCTGAACACCAACCTCAGGGTAAAAACTTTTAGAAAGATGCCCCCACACACTCACAACTGCACCTGGAGGGGATAAATATTTATGCAAATTAGTATTTTTTAAATCTTATAACTGTAAATAAGCTCGATCACTTCGTACAGATCTGTCTCCAGGCCGTTCCACATCCACAGTTTTAACAGTATTAAATATTTCACGAGATAAAACCCATTCAAATAAAGAGACTTCAGGACAAGGGAACAGGAAGTGCTAAAATTGCAACTAATGTCCAGGTTCTGGACTCGTTCCTGCAGAACTCTATTCTGACCATTTTTCCCTGCTTCTTTCTCCCAGCTTTGTCTGGCCCGAGGTTTCATCTGTGAGTTCTGCCGAGACAGAGACATCATCTTCCCCTTCCAGCGAGACATATGTCGGCGCTGTCCGGGTGAGTTCTCACGAAGGCTGATTAAATTAGACTTGCAGGATTTGAGATTATAATAACAAATAACAAAATAAGTCGTTTTCTAACATGACTTTAGTTTTCCGGAGCAGTGAAGTTTGCAACAGCAAGAGTTTCCAATTGTTGGTTTTCATACAAATGTCATATGAGCGTTAAGAGAGTGACTGGTTGCTGTAATAATGTCTCCTAACATGATTAATGAAGCAAGTATCTTACAAATTATTAGTGTTTTTTTTGGTACAAAATTACCTCTATTTTCCCCGATGTACATATTTGCTATTGTATATGTATATGACATAGTATAAAGGTTGCCTCTCTCTTTACAGTGTGCAAGGCCTGCTTTCACAAACACTGCTTTGTGGAGAAGAGGTGTCCGAAATGTGCACGGATCCAGTCACGGAAAAAAGCACAGACAGATCCATGAAGTGCGACAAGTGATCGGCTGCAGCTCAGTGACACGACGGTCCATTACTCTACTCACATAAAACACTGTTGCACTGTACGGGACATGTAAATGAATTTATATGTCTTATTGCTTATATTGTCAAACACGTCATATTTCCTGTGGAAATAAAATTGGTATGAGAGTGATTCTTATTCTGTGTATTTGTGTCTGTATGGTGTTTCCCAGTGTGAGTAACAACTGGTGGACTGGTTTAACTGGCAGTGGTGGACAAACTTCCAGATACAAGGTCGACTGAGGCGGCTGAGCATCTTATTTTAAGATCTCCATGGAAACACAAGTCTGCATTTGAATATACAGCAATGCTGCTGGTCAACAGGTAAAAAATAATAATATTTTGACTCATATAGGAGCAATGTGACCAAGGAGTGTTCATGTGACATAAGCCACAATTAAACATCCTCAGTGCTACGACACAACAACTGCAGCAGCCATTAAAGACGATAATATGTAAAAAATATAATGTATAAAATATCATCCAATATTACAAAGTTAGTGTGAATGATGCAACGGACTTAATGAGCACAACTAAAATGAACTGCAACAACTGATGTCTCCATAGATCATCATAGACCATCTACTGTGCATTTCCTCTGAAATTTGCCTGTGTACTGTGGCAATCAGCAGACCTATAACACACACACACACACACACACACACACACACACACACACACACACACACACACACAATTAAGCCCTCTGAGATTTCATGTGCCTCTCTGAGAGCTGAGCAGCCCATTAGCTGCTCCTAATGGCCGTGAGCTGAACCTCTCCCGACAGGAAGCTCGTTCACACCTGCGCGGCTGAGTGTCACATGACGACATCTCAGGTGTCGCTGCAATCAGAGGTGTTAATAAACACACCATGCAACACATCAACATGTGATGCAATCGTTGCTGAAACATTATGGATTTTTTTGTTGATATAATGTCTGTTGTGACATTGAATTTGTTTAATCAATTAATATATATTTTAATACTAGCGATAGATCAAATTACCATGTGTAAAGTGAGAGGGGGGCGCTGGCTCTACAGCGGCCCTCGGCTCTCAGACATCTGTGTTCAAGCTTTAAAAAACCGACTGTACCAAACACTTTGGTGCTTCATTTAGCAGCTAAAGCGACAGACAATTAATTTTCTAATTAGTGCAGCTACTTCAAGGGGAGTTTAAATCTACACAGTATATGACAACCGCTATCTTCAGACCCATGATTCAAGAAGGAAAAACTCACATCAAAAACCACTGAACAGGGTAAAAGAAAGTGGTGAAACCTCAGGAAGAGCAACTAGGTTTTCATTTAAAAACAAGATTTTAAAACGCAGACGATATCACCCAGATGATCTCCGTCTGTTTTAGCTCCACATCAGAAACGATCTCCATCCATACAGTCACACCTGTGACTGTATCTGTATCTGACTCCTGTGCATAAGCACTACACACTCTTTGTAGGTAATACTCCAGTTTCACATAAGATTTAAATTCACAGTTTTTATTTTTTTTTTCATGAGAATCCATTTTCTTTGTGACAGGAAACATTTCGACTCAGCAGAAAACAAGCGCAACTACAGCTTTCTATTTCTGTGACTGTTTCTGGTCCAAGCGTCTTTCATCATCTTCGATTTTTGTC
>NW_019524230.1:15215-16543 GCF_002814215.2 Seriola lalandi dorsalis
TCTTTGTCCCACTGATAAGCACCATGACGTCCTTCTCACAAGACCTTGTACAGCAGGTTATTTTAAAACGTGTTTATTTAGAAGAAATCAGATGCACCACTGTTGTTCATATACAAAACAGTGGATATCATAGGTCACATAAACTTGATGTTTCACATGCAATTCAAAATTATAGCATATCATATAGCTTGACAAACTGCTCTATAGTGACATTTAGGATATAATAAAACACGACACATTCGTGATGCTTTAAAAGAAAAAATCATTTTAACTGGTCAACAAAAAACATTAGACAATAACTGCATTGTTAAAAGTCAAGAATAAAAAAGTAAAACTACATTAACAGTCAGTGTTGTTGGAGTGAAAGTGATGAAGATGATGAAAGGCTGTTACGTCAGAGTCCGACACAGAGCTTCCCTGACGGATGGAGGGAGGGGTGAAGGCAGAAACAGATAAATGTGTTGTATGACAGAGAGCTGCAGCTTCTCCTCTCCTCCTCTCCTCTGGTGATGGAGACCCACGAAGGAGCAGACTTCTGTTTTCCAGAACTCAACACCTCCTGCAGGAAGCCGATGCCTCCTTGGTCCGACGCGTTGCTCCTGAATATTCTGCTGTCGTCTGTGTCTGTGCTCACTGTCGCTCTCAACCTGCTCGTCATCATCTCGATCTCACACTTCAGGCAGAGATTCATTTGATTAATTAATGACCTTAAGGAAGTGATTTTAACTGATGTGGTAGATCAGAAAATGATTGCATTGGAAGATACTAATTTAAAACTCTGTTGTGTAGCTATGAGGCCTTGTTGGTGTAATGATGTATTTCTTTTCCCTCCAGGCAGCTCCACACTCCCACTAACATCCTCCTCCTCTCTCTGGCTGTCTCAGACTTTCTCGTGGGTCTCCTGCTGATGCCGGGAGAAATCCTCCTGAACACAGTCTGCTGGTATCGCGGTGATCTGATGTGTTCCCTGTGTAATTGTGTGTCCTTCATCGTTACCTCTACTTCAGTGGGAGACATGGTGCTCATATCAGTCGACCGTTATGTAGCTATTTGTGACCCTCTGCATTACACCACCAGAGTCACTGAGAGAAGAGTTAAACTCTGTGTTTGTCTGTGTTGGTTCTGTTCTGTTCTCTACAACAGTCTCATAGTAAACGATGACCTGACTCATCCAGACAGACATGACTCCTGTTATGGAGAATGTGTGATTGTCTTTGATCATACTGCAGGAGCTGTTGACCTTGTTTTGACCTTTGTTCTTCCCATCACTGTCATCATAGTTCTGTACATGAGAGTGTTTGTGGTGGCTGTGTCTCAGGCTCGTGCCA
>NW_019524231.1:0-398 GCF_002814215.2 Seriola lalandi dorsalis
ATAAATACAAACCCAGGTTTCTGCAGTGACCTGTTTCTTGAGCGCATGTTAATACAGTGACACTTTTATCACAACAGAACAAAGACAGTTTTAATTCTCCATATTAAATAACAAATAATCCAGTGCACTCAAAGAGCACGTGGCTGCTGCTGCCAAGAATATCATACCTTTCCAGAAAGATTAAGTTAAATTCATAGATTAAAAATAAATATTGTGATTGGAGTCTGATATCACCTGATGCTGACATGTACATACGGCCAGAAACACAAAGAGACACAGCATTAAAATGTTTACAACAGCCACAAACAGGAACAGAAGAAAAACAATTTACAACTGCAGGAAATATAAAAGTAGAGAGGACAGGGTAAAGTGTGTGTTGTCTGAAGCAGCAGAGGGCA
>NW_019524231.1:418-928 GCF_002814215.2 Seriola lalandi dorsalis
TTAAATATTGTCTTCATCATTTATCCATTTTATTATAATTGATCTATTAATCTAAGTCTGTGTTTATGTTTTTAACCCCTACATGTGTCTTTAATGTGCTGCTGCTCTCTTTGCCATTATGAGATGTTTGATCCCAGTGAGGCTCTTTCCTGGTTAAATAAAGTTGTACCTATATATGACATTAATCATCATCATCATCATCATCGTCATAATCATCATCATCATCATCATCATCATCATCATCATCATCATCATCATCATTACCGGGATACAGTGAGGTTTGTGCAGTGAGTTACTGAGAGTGAAAACACATCCAGGATAACTGACAGAGATCACTTCCTCCCCGACGAGAACAATCAGATAATCATCCAATAATCCCTGAATGTCAGCTTCCATTACTACTATATCATTTTTATTTTTATTTATTATTGTAGTTTGTTCTTTTCATCAACCTGTTTTTTTTCCTTAAATATTTTGTTCTTCTATTTGTTGATAATTTCATTATTTTTT
>NW_019524231.1:1175-2833 GCF_002814215.2 Seriola lalandi dorsalis
TCGACGTAATTTTTCACGCTGTCGCTGACACGCTAACAACTTATTTTAGTTTACTACGTACTAACATTTGGCGCGAAAATTGCGTATGACGAAACGAAAAGGCACAAGAGTAGGAGTATTAAAGGTCTGAGCAGCAGCTGTTCGGAGTGAGTCACCCTGAGACTACAGACAGGAGCGCAGGAGTCATCAATACTGCAGTTTGAGAACTCTCTCTGATTGATTATCGATCGGAAGAGGACATCACTTTCACATACGGACTCTGTTGGATAAAACCCGGGCTGAAGATTCAACCTTCACTCACCGGGACTCTTGGATTTTACTCAGTTGTCACCTCGGTCCTGTCAAGTTTATCCCGGGAGACATAACGGTGAGTGTGTCCGGCCGCTGCAGCTCTGTGTCGGCTCTGTGTCGGCTCTGTGTCGGCTCTGTGTCGGCTGTGTGTCGGCTCTCTGTCGGCTCTCTTCAGGGATCTTTTCTCCTTATTTACACCTAAAATACAACCGTGTTAAACACAAACAGAGCTCATTTTTCTGTAGATATTTGGGAGGTTTTTGCACTAAATGTTTTTGGTGACAGCCTTTACGTTCATGTGCAACACGGACGGAGATCACAGCTTTTTAGTTTTGTTGTTTATGTCTGTTGCACGTTGTGTTTATGGCTCTTTATATGCGCCGAAGTGCGGAGTGTTTTCCACCGATAACGACTCTTTGCACTCGAGTCACTCTTTGTTGTGTTTGTTCAACTGCAGCCGAAATAATCCCAAACTTGCTGTTTCTTCAATGACGTTTTGTTTGCCAACGATCATGTCGACCTTTTGCCGGATTTACCGAGTGAGCTGCCGGCTTCAGTTTGACTGTGGTCACGCGACGTGTTGGAGCCGGAAGATGAGGCTCCAGCTGAGATAATGTGATCGCTGTGGAAACTGGAGGCTGTGTGAGAGCACCGACACCTCACCTGCTCAAACCGTGTGTCTCCCCCCCCCCCAGTTTTCCCCTCTGACGTCACAGACTGTGAGTTCAGTAACTCCCACCTGATGACACCTGTCCAAACATATTTGAACAATAACACATTTTTCTGGGTTTTTTTTTTTTCTTTTCTTCTAATGTTTGCATCAGAGTTTCCACTCACATGGATCACACATTAGTTTATTACAGCCAGAAGAGTTGTTAGTGCTGGAGTCAGAGGTTCAGCTGATGACTGAAAAGAAAAGAGAGAAAAATCTGAAGAAGGAAGTTTTGTTTTGTCTGTCAGGTTAAAATGTACTTTTAAAAAACATGACATTTATAAAAACCGTAGTTTAATAACACCCAGTAACTTCACGGTTAGTTACGTCCCAAATTTAGGTGCAACCTCATGATAAAGTCTTTATCAGTCTTTGTGTGATATTTAACAGTGATAAGAAGAAGACCATGTATACAAGGTTAAATCAACTGACTCTTGAGTGGAGTTTAGTGAAACATTCTCTCTAACTCAGTTTTATTTTTAATTCAACGTTAATATCTTCCTTTCTCTGCAGGATTAGTCAGGTGACGTGTAAGATGCAGATGCTTATCCCAGATATCACCTTATTATTAAGAACTTAAAGTTACTGTATGTTCGTGTTTGTCACCTACAGTATTATAACAGGAACCTGGCTGTGTCAGCTGTCTGGTAACCCC
>NW_019524231.1:6636-9443 GCF_002814215.2 Seriola lalandi dorsalis
GTGGAGACACAGTAATGTCCCGGGTCTGCACTTAGAGACAAGAATGGACTCCAAGAGAGAGAGTAGGGACAGAGATGGAGACTGTGGAGGAAACAGCTCTTCGTTATGTTCTGACATCTGAAGTGTCTTGATGATTTAAACCAGAGGAATGTGCGGGAGATGT
Organism: Seriola lalandi dorsalis; assembly: GCF_002814215.2. Taxonomy (NCBI): domain Eukaryota; kingdom Metazoa; phylum Chordata; class Actinopteri; order Carangiformes; family Carangidae; genus Seriola; species Seriola lalandi. The sequence goes on from NW_019524231.1 coordinate 6,800, forward strand.
TGAACACATTCCTGCGCCTGACGAGGCCGACTGCTGCTCTCTCACTGGGATCTCTCCGAGTGACTCCTTCGTTCCCTCCGTCATTAAACGCTGACAGTGGCGTTGTGATGTTCCCGCTGGGCGGCTTCATGCAGACCTGTTTTCACACCAAATAATACTGAAATGTTTTTGCTGAGCTTGGTGTCGGGAGCCGGCTGCAGGCTGTGACTCTTATCTGACAGAGATCCGACGCCTCGGGCCGAGAAACGTCCAGAACTAATTCACCAGCCTTCAGATCTGCGTCAGTCACGTCAGGGAAATGTTCACAAGAGATTAAGGTTGTTGGAGGGTTTACGGGGGAAGTTAGGGAAACTTAATTCATGTAGCTTGAGTCGGTTCTCCTGTAAGAAAACGAGCCCACAGGTCGTCGGTGCAGCAGGTTACTATGACATATAGTTGAGTTTTGTTGCTAGGCGACATCTAGTGGTCGTAGTCATGACGACAGGAGGAAAGGGAGAAGTGCAGTGAGGCAGTATAAAGTCCGGTACAGCTGCGAGCTGCGACACTGTGTACGAAGGCCGAACTACAATGAGGCGGTCCGGTCTACGGAGGATTTTCACTTTGTCACCAGCTGTTCCCGCCCTTATCGCTGTGTCCAAAGCGTGGCTCCTGTTGCCTAGCAACCTTGACGTGTTTTTTTTTTTCACAAAACCTTGGTTTTAACAGTTGAACCGTTAGCTGTTGAACTGAGCTGAAACACAATACTTACATATATTACAATAAGGGCCCCGTCATACTTTCTATTTATACAGCAATGAGCTTTTCTGCTGAGTCATGTTTGTGGGGGTGAAACAAGTAGGTTCAACAGCTGGTCTGACTCAGCAGGTGGCATCATGCAGGGGGGGGGGGGGTCTCAACAGTCCCTGAGGAGCTTCTCAGGAAATTAGCTTTTTAAATGACCTTTATGACTGAGGAGGTGCTGGAGGTCCTTGAAGGGTTGGAGAGGCTTTTAAATCAGTCTCTGGGGGGTTCTTAACCATTTTAAATGTAGTTTTGGAGGCTCCACGGGAGACTGAGGAGGTTGTGGAAGTCCCTGAGTAGATTCTCCTTTTGAGGTTGGGCTTCCTGAGGAGGTTTGGGACGTCCTTCAGATGTTTTATGAATGTCTATTATTGGTTTTAGCCTTCCTGAAGAGGTTCTTCTCCTTCCTTTATCAGAAGACAGGGGGCAAGGAGGTTCTGGGGGTTCTTGAGGCATTTTCAAATAACCTTTGGGAGAAGCCTGGGGTCAAAGGCGTTTCTGGGGGTCGTAACTGTGTTTAAATGTACTTTTTGAAGTTCCAATCCAAGGGGGACTGGGCAGTTGTTGAGGTGCTTGAGGGAGTTTATAGTGTGGGCTTCCTGAGGAGATTTAGCTTTTTGAGGTTCTTCAGATGTTATGGCCAAGGTCATGAATAGTTTTCTGTGTCTGACATTACACCATCTACTTTTGTTGTGGCCACGTTGCATGTCCCCCAGTCTTCAGGTAATGGGAGGTCCACTTGAGAGGGTTTCATGATGTCCCTTTACTTCAGGCCAGTGGATTATGTTTTTTTATTAACACAAAGGAAATACCAGGCAAGTTGCACAATGTTGATACTGACCATAGGATCTTGTTCATTTTGGTCTTTTCATGGGATTTTTATATTTTACACTGGGCTGCAGCTGCTGTTAAAGTGTTAAACCCGTGTGTTGTAAGACAAACACATGAGGTCAGTGAACCTTCCTGCATGAATGCAGGTTAATTACCAGTATTGTTCCTCAGATCCAGTGTCCTCCTCACACACACTGCTGTTTAATCATAGTGTGAGTTATTCAAATAGGAGCAAACAGCCACTGATTTCCTGGGACAGCCAGCTGGAGCTCAGGGAATATCCAGGGAGGGATTTGCATGAGTTAAGGGGAATTTCCAGTTGTAATAACTGGTTTAAGTGTCGTTATTTGCATAACGATGATTTGTTCCTGATTTTCAGGGAACAGGCTTTCTGGAGAACTTCACAGGAAAGGAGTGAAATAAAACAGTCAGGATGTGTTACACAGTTCAGAAAAAAAAGGAAATGTCCAAAAAGCTTGTAATATATGACACATATGTCCCAATATTAAGAGTGATATTGCCATATATCTCACCCATAAGGGGATATATTCTTATCACATATATACATATATGAAGATGTAAGTTTATAACATATATGAAGATGTACTCATAATTAAAAATTAATATGTACATATATTAAAAAAGATCTATATGATTAATTTTATATGGTGTAACATATATATAATTTATATATGTAGGTTTATTAAAACAACACATATATAGCTTATATATGTTTATCTGATTCATTTCTCATTAACTTTAAACATGTCTCACTTCACATTGTGGAAACGTGTCTCAGACTTTCAGACTCTACTGTTTATAATACACTGATATAAGGATATATACTCATGTAACATGTCTACAATATGAGCATATATACATAAACATGGTCTAAATATGTCAATATATGAAATTATGGCAGTTTCTAATAGGCTTTATATGTAAGTTTTACATGTAGTTTTTATTTTATATGTACATATATTTCATATATGCAAATTGCATTTGTGTATAAGACTCAGATCAGTTATATCAA
>NW_019524231.1:11724-11788 GCF_002814215.2 Seriola lalandi dorsalis
TGCTCATCACACCCTTAGAAAAAGACTGTTGGAAACATTAGGAACAGGGGTGCTGCTTCTAGTG
>NW_019524231.1:12722-16167 GCF_002814215.2 Seriola lalandi dorsalis
TTTTTTTTTTAAGTTCTTCTTCAAGTTCCCCTTTAGTTTCTGTTCATGGTCTGTCGCCCCCACGCTTTCACTCACATTGTGAGGTCCGACCTCTTTTTCAGAACCTTGACATCTCCCTCTGTTTCCACTCACTTTTCTTGCACCTGCAAAGACGTTCAGGCTGTATCATGTCATTTGTATATTAACCTCATATCTTCACGAGCTGAGTGATCTGATCAGCCGCCCCAGCAGCCGGGCGGCGGCGGCGGCGGGTTTCCTGCTGGTGGTTAAAAAACAACTCAACTCAGTCTCACCTACAAACAGCAAACTGGCACATTCTCAGCTGTGAACACAGGTCAGATTAAACTCTGTCAAAACAGAAAACTTTCTCTGGGAGTTACAGCCCTGTACTCCCCCCACCCATCCTGCTGAGCTCCCCCGGGGACACTAAGATGGTTCCCCCCCTCCAAACACCACCCGCCCTCCACCCTGCCTCATCTGCTGCCGGGTTTTCCAGAGCGTCGAGTTTCCCCCCCCACGCTGCGTGGAAAGTGAATCTCAGTGTGTCTGGAGACCACCGACAGAAAGCTGCCGACCACAGCGCAGCTCGCTGCAGAGTTTCCACAGACGTAACAGCTGTTTAACGACAGAACAGTCTTTCTGCTGTTGTGGTCCAACCTTTAAATCTGATCCGAAATAATATCCTGCTTCAACAAGTAAACCAGAGCCAGCTCCTCGGGCTCGTATCCCTCCTCCACTCAGACTAGTTCCAGGTCTGTTCATCCAGACTCAGAAAATATTAAACATTTGTGTGAATTTTGTCATAATGTTTGAGTGAAGTCTTGGGTAATGGCTGAAAAGTGACCTTTGACCTTTGACCACCAAAATCCAAGTGAGTCCAAGTGAAGCTACAGTGACCTCACCTGGAGTGTTCACACCTGTTTCATGCACATTTCATGCAGCTTTGGTACAAAACTGAAATATTATATTGATCTGTAAAAGACAAGATACAAAACTATTTAAAAAGACGAGCCGGATCCAAAACAAGAGAAGAGTCACTTCAGAGATGACGGGTTCCAGCTGCAGGGCTTGTGACAGAGGGGGTGATGTGAGGGGGAGTTTCCCCTCGACACGATCAGATCTGCGGCCAAAGAAAAACGTGCTGTTAAATCTGGAAAATATAAACGTGTCAGAAGACGCAGAAATCAGCATGTGTGAGTAAAAGTGTGAGTCAGTGGGGTCTCCCCTTCACTTCCCTGCACTCTCCACGCTCCGTCACACTCGTCACAGCAAAACAACTTCTGCAAAACCACGACTGAACTAAACCAGTACTTTGATATTTGGTCTCAACGTGTGTTAAAAGTATAAAGCGATTCCCATCAGTCACAGAGCGGGAAAATAAACAGCGCCACAACATCCCCCCATATTCTTCTGGAAATGTCCGAATGTTTCAAAATGGAGTTTGGAAAAAAGCTTTTAAATGTGTGTTTGCATGTGCACTAAACATCACATGCCCGTTTCAGAAAGCTGAAGCAGCTCGCTGGGCAGCTGTGACAGGAACTAAGAACCTGTGGGAGGGTTTCTGTCCACCTGTTGTTCTTCACATTTTCAAACTTTCCCAAGAAAGTTCCTACACCTGACTGTGGTGGAAAAGTTTCTCTCAAGAAACCAAATCCTGCAAGGTTTGGATGGTGGGTCCAGGTGGGCGGGGCTTGGTGACTGCTTTGTTGTGACATCACAAAGTTCCAGAAGTCCTGACGGCTGGTTTTAAGGCTCAGTTTCTGAATACAGGCTGTGTGCATTTCTCTGTGGACTGAGGCTTTGATACTTTCACAGTATTAATATAGAAGCTAGAGCTGATCTATAATCTATAATCACACTGGTCACACTCTCTCCTCCCTGAGTCACAGCATTGAATAACGGCCAGAGGTGTTTCTGCAGAAAGTTGTGATGTCACAGTGAAGTTGACCTTTGACCTTTTGGATATAAGATGTCATCACTTCATTTTATCCTTGTAGATATTCGAGTTAAATCGTGTCATAATTAGTGAATGTCTGGTGCTTTGTGAAGTCACAGTGGCTTTGACCTGTTTTCATGCTCATTTCCATTTGAACCAACCTGTTGGTTCTTGTCTCGACAGCAGCAGCCAATGGAAACACTCGGTAATTCACATTTTCTTTTGCCTGTGTTCTTGAAATTCGGTTCTCGGTTTGAAACTCACCAGTTTTTCTCCGTCACTGCAGACGTGTCTTTCCGCTCGTGACAGCGGAGAGCTGAGAGGCAAAATCACCTTTTGTCAAAGCTCATCAAACAGCAGCTCACGAAGACTCATCAGGAAGACAGTAACCTAAAAATACGCTTCCTGAGCTTCAAACGCATCACGCTGTTTTTCTGAGAAGCTTCATTTGTGGTGGTTTCTGATGTCGCCTCCGTTCATTCTGACTTTGAACAGCTCAGGTGAGAGTGAAAGTTTCTGCAAGCGTCTGTTTCAAAGGCCTCGTTTCACACAGACACTCACCTCTGCTGCATGATGATGATAAATGTTTCATTTCATTAATTAACATTACAGAAATATTGAACAGATGTGTCCTCAAACTCTCTGTTCTTCCTGCAAACAGCAGCACATCAGGGTTAACATCAGCTGAGCAGCTGCTTGTGGATCAGAAGAGAAACTTTAAGTTCAGGCAGGAAGAGTATGACGAGGATTTTTCCCAGTTTGGTGTCTGACTAACTCCGATCTTATCGTTCTTCATCCTGTCTTATCTCAAGTTAGGAAACCCTGACAGCTCCATCCAACACCAGTCATCAAGCCTTTGTCTTAGCAGCAGACGCTTCTTGTCTCATCTCGTCTCACTGAGGAATTTCTTTTAAGAATATGGGAAATTATTATCGTCTCATTTCATTTCGGCCTTCGCGTTCTACGGTGGCCATGAAGGGCCACGCCTTCGGAGGACGCGGCTTCTGTTTGGTACAATACGTTCATTCGTGGTTGCTATAGTAACAATGCCACAAACAGGGGGGTACTATCTGCAGTGAAAAAAAAAAGAACAAAGAAGAAGAGTGGTTACCATGAGGCGGACGATCAATAAGAGACACAGAACAGTTCATCATGCTGTTCCACATTTAGTTACTTTTCTAACATGAATCTGATTATTCTGTGTTTCCTTTTTTCTTATGAGGAGTGTTTGTTTATTTTTTACTTTTGTGAAAACTTTGAAGACAAATATAAAAAAACAAAGAGGTGATGTGTCATAATCATATAAAATAAATCTTTCATCATTCACCTGTCAACACCTTTGTAGTTTCAGCTGAGGAGAATGTTGAACGCAGGGCTTGTAATTGTGAGTATTTGTACACGGTTGTACTGCTGCTGTACTGCTGCTGTACTGCTGTTGTACTGCTGTTGTACTGCTGTTGTACTGCTGTTGTACTGCTGTTGTACTGCTGCTGTACTGCTGTTGTACTG
>NW_019524231.1:16187-16954 GCF_002814215.2 Seriola lalandi dorsalis
ACTGCTGTTGTACTGCTGCTGTACTGCTGTTGTACTGCTGCTGTACTGCTGTTGTACTGCTGCTGTACTGCTGTTGTACTGCTGTTGTACTGCTGCTGTACTGCTGCTGTACTGCTGCTGTACTGCTGTTGTACTGCTGCTGTACTGCTGTTGTACTGCTGCTGTACTGCTGCTGTACTGCTGTTGTACTGCTGTTGTACTGCTGTTGTACTGCTGTTGTACTGCTGTTGTACTGCTGTTGTACTGCTTCAGCAGGTTCACATGAGAAGGAAACAGTCGTATTAGTTGTAGTGTAATCTAATCAGACAGCTGCCGTCTGGTTAACCAACAAAGACTAAAAGTAAAACTCCACACCTGACAGCTCGACCCGTTGAGCTGATAAAGCTTCAAATGTGTTCCCTGTTTACCCACGATGCCAAGCGGCGATATCAGTCAAACAGAGGAGCGGTTTCCTGCTTCACTCCTGCCGACCGGGAGGAAGGAAACTCCTTATATGGGCAGGTGTGTGTGTGTGTGTGTGTGTGTGTGTGTGTGTGTGTGTGAGAGACAGCCATATATACAGTGAAATACAAGAGAGTTCAGTTCAGTTTAACTTACAAACACTAAAAGTACAGTATATGGCCAAAAGTATGTGGACAACCATGAAAAAACAGGACTGGTCTGCAGCGTCCTGACACTTCTGGGATGAACTGGAACTGAACCCGACGTGATCACCAGCGACCCCACTGATGCACTGGTGTCTGAATGGGAGAAAAACATGGAGTCAC
>NW_019524231.1:16974-21973 GCF_002814215.2 Seriola lalandi dorsalis
CTGAGGAGAATGTTGAACGCAGGGCTTGTAATTGTGAGTATTTGTACACGGTTGTACTGCTGCTGTACTGCTGTTGTACTGCTGTTGTACTGCTGTTGTACTGCTGTTGTACTGCTGTTGTACTGCTGTTGTACTGCTGTTGTACTGCTTCAGCAGGTTCACATGAGAAGGAAACAGTCGTATTAGTTGTAGTGTAATCTAATCAGACAGCTGCCGTCTGGTTAACCAACAAAGACTAAAAGTAAAACTCCACACCTGACAGCTCGACCCGTTGAGCTGATAAAGCTTCAAATGTGTTCCCTGTTTACCCACGATGCCAAGCGGCGATATCAGTCAAACAGAGGAGCGGTTTCCTGCTTCACTCCTGCCGACCGGGAGGAAGGAAACTCCTTATATGGGCAGGTGTGTGTGTGTGTGTGTGTGTGTGTGTGTGTGTGTGTGTGAGAGACAGCCATATATACAGTGAAATACAAGAGAGTTCAGTTCAGTTTAACTTACAAACACTAAAAGTACAGTATATGGCCAAAAGTATGTGGACAACCATGAAAAAACAGGACTGGTCTGCAGCGTCCTGACACTTCTGGGATGAACTGGAACTGAACCCGACGTGATCACCAGCGACCCCACTGATGCACTGGTGTCTGAATGGGAGAAAAACATGGAGTCACGATCACATGTTACACTGTTCAACGTTCTCCTTGGATCATCTGTCCACATACTTTTGGCCACATACTCTACCTTGTTCTAAGGCTGGTTCCCAGAAACCACTGGCTGAGGAAGACAATGACACGTGACTGAAAGCTTCGGAAAGTGCAAGTGGACCTTGAGTTTAGAATATCCAATTCCAAAACTGCAGAAAATAAATTACATTGGATAAATTTCTTACAATATTCTTTATATACTTGTTTTTAAAGAAAAGACGTAAGAAGAAATATAAAAAGGAAAAATATCATAAACAGAATATTTAAAATTGGAGAATCCTCATACAGAAATGTAATATATGACATATGTCCCTATATAAAGAGCCATATATGTCACCTATAAGGTTTATATATTTTCATCACATATATCCATCCTCTGGATATGAAGATATCAGTATAGAACATTTATGAATATGTATAATTTTACATATATGTACATATAAAATAAAAATGTATATTTCATATGTGAAGATTCAATAAATAGTGAGATAAAGTGAATGAGGTCATCTACTGTGAACTGAATGTGTTCACACTGACAGCTGTGCACTGCTGGGTAAAAAGAGTAAAAGTTGGAGCAGATGACAGGAAGTAGGTGGAGAGAGCTGATCCACCTGTGTGAGTCTTTTATTATCTGTGTGTCTGATGATAAAAAAGGTTTATTTTTAACTGCCACAGGTGAAGGAAATCATGTCTGACAGGTTAATAATATCTGACCTGTTTGGAGTCAGTACAGTAAAAATATCTCAACACATCGTACGCTGATCACAGTTTTTACTGTTGTCACTTTGAATTCTACATTTCATGATGGAATATGCAAAATATTAAGTTAAGATACTTAAGAACTAAATTTCATGTGCAGACTATGTCACAGGTGATTATTCAGTTTGTTATTTTATGTTATGTTTTTGTTTTTCTTCACTATTATTTTATGCTTATGGCATCGTTATATCATCTAATACATACAGTGTAAAGCAATAGGATTTTTAATCTTGTTTTTCAAGTAATGGTGATTTTAAAACTGGTAAAAAAAATATCAGTAGAAATTTTTATCTGCTTTTACACATTTGAGAAAAAAAGTGAGTTGTTCACAATATCAGTATTTATATATAATGATTACAGCCTAAACTATCACAATCCAAACTAACTGGAGACAAAACTAATAAATCATAAACCCTCAAATATAAAAACAACTCATTGAAATTGGTTGAGAAAATAAAAACATGATGGTGCTTTTTATCCATTGTGTTTCTTTACAGGGAAGTCTTTCCCCGGTCCAGTATGGCAGCAACATTGATGTACGATCCAGCAGCCAATGTCAATGTATATATATCCACGTGCATGCCTATCATATGGAACAAGGAAATTCACTCTTTGAGCCCCCCTCCCCCCTCCTTCCCCTGTGCCACAATGGGACAAATTCTGGTTGGCCGTCAAAACCGAGTTTTTAGCGGTCCTCTCTGTGTGCCTGTCATTCAGGGTGCACATGTTCCAGGATTCGAGCACGACCGAGTTTCAACCCTCATGTTGAGCTAACGTTGGCTTGGATACATCCAACCTCAGCACAGGGCAGATGTTGACATGTTTGGAGAATCATGTTTTCCACACAAGTTTACCTTGCAACCTGATTACGCGACTGGTCAAGTGTTTTCTTTGGTTGTTGTCAGAGTGACGATGATTTCACCCCCAGTCTGCCCAGTCAGAGAGACAGGGAGGACGTGGTGGTGGCAGGTGAAGAGGACGAGCCACGACAGGTGGAGGAAGGGGAGAGAGAGCAGCATCAGCCATCAGCTTGAGGAAAAAGAAATTGATTTTTAAATCCTTTTAATTAGCTTCAGTGTATAGACTGGCCCCACATTATATTTCTGAATTACTGGATTAAAACCAAAGGTGACATCTGCAGTTGTGGCCCCCACCCTCTGGACCCGTCCTCCCCTACAGTTACAAAGAACCCTGAGTCAGTCGACAGTTTTAAGAAGCTGTTAAAAACTCACCTTGTAAGGTATTTAGCACCTTGTAACTCTGGTTTCAAAAGGTGCTTGGAAATAAAGTTATCTCACTTACCCAGAGGTGTTGTCATTAACAGGGGGCGTGGCCGAGCTGTTGCAGCAGATGTTTGTTCAAAAAAAAAAGAAAAAGAGAACTCCCCCCCACCCTCAGCTTCCTCTCTCTTTGATCTCAGGTGAGACACACCTGAAACACAGAAAACACAGGTTCCTTTGAATTCCTGGAATTCAACAGGAACACACACACACACACACACACACACACACACACACACACAAACACACACACACACTTCCCACGCAGTTTATAGCAGCTTGGACATCTAATCTTCACACACTTCTTATAAAGATAAGATTGTATTCAACAGTCATGATAAGATAAACATGTGCACCTCCTCTTCCTCTGCACAGGATCATCAGACTGAAGTCTCGGCTGCTGCCCCCTACAGGCCGCAGTCTTCATCACAGAACAAAGGTCAGACTGATGATTTCTCTTTTCTTAGAGTTTGCGTGATTGACTTGGTTGTCGGTACAAATCCCCACAGCAGCAGCTCAGAGCGCTCCGACTGGTTCCTGCTGATTTACCTAAATAAATAAAGTTTCAGGAGTAGAAAACAAACATTTACCAGAAAGTCCCACCCACTCCCACCAGGACCTGTCAATCAGCTGTCAGGAACCACAGCAGGCACAACAGGTGTGTGTGTGTTGAGTGATGAAGACAGGTGATGAGGTTTTTACAGGACAGAAGTTCAACAGTCTGTGTGTTTAGTTTTTAGTTTGTTTGTCTGTTGGTTTGTTTCCTTTTGTTTTCTGAACGTCATGAACATCCGTCATCCGTCCATCCAGCACATGGCACTCATTTTAAAGTCGTCTTAAAGGAGCTATACGTAAGTTTTTGCTACTGCTACATAGCTAACGTTAGCATTAGCAGCTGTTTACTTACCAGTTTAGAACAAAACATTGTCAAACTTCATTCCTTTACTCAGCAGGCGCTGTCTCCTACGGTGGCCCTGAGAGCTCAACACACTGCAACTGCATCTTCATCACTTTGACAAAACATGAGGTGCAAATACTCACAACACAACAGGAAGTGTTTCCAGGGGACACTAAAAAGTGATGGACCAGGCTGGGACACACTTGTTCAAAGCCCTATTATGACGTCCCAGCAGGTTCATTACATGTATGTTGGTTTAATAAACTTGCATAAATGAATTAAATATATAGATAAATAAATATCAACACAAGTTAACACATGATTTTTACATAGAACACATACAGATGTAAAGATTCATCACATTGATATTTTGATAAATGAACATATACACATTTTACTGTGGGTATTTTACATATTTAATGTACTCATATATTCTTTTAATGTTTGATGTTAGATTTTACTGTGTGTAGTTTTTATTTAAATGTAAATCGAGATATTATATGTAAATAAACTATGCCCTTGATGTAAAGCATTTGTAGGGGACTATTTTCAGCGGAGGATTGATCCACCGTTGGTGCTGTGGTGAGTGTTTGCGGCTGCAGGACGGTGTGTGTGTGCCGAGTCAAAATAAAGCACGATGATGAAGGAACATGTCGCCCAGAGCAGCAGCATGATTCACTGACGTTCGGCTCTGAACATGAGATTTACTGAGGAGAATTCAAATATAAAACATCAGCAGACCTTTAAAATGCTTTGAATCTCTGCTGATGAACTGTTGTGGTGACTGAGCCCAACAGGATCTGAGTCACCTGCAGAGACAGGACCAGCTCAGCTTCATGTCATGTCCAGAGGTATTTACTGTCCGTGATGAGTCAGCCCAGAGGAAAGGACGACCACAGGGCGGAAAAACTTTAAAGATATAAGATGTTGCTGGTTGAAATTAGAAGTTGACTGTGACTCATCTCTTCAGACAGAAGATTCAGAGGTATTTTCATCTTCATCTTATCTTTAGATTGTTCTGTGTGTTTGTCTGCTGTAGCCACTGCAAGCAGATATTGTTGTGCAACTTATTCTGAAGGAAGTCAGGATCAACATTTGGCAACTTGTGAACTTCTGAATAAGAAAATTAAACAACATTTTCCTCGTGATATTGATACTAAATCTAATCTGGTCACAATTATATTTCCCCTTAAAATGTGAAATACATTCAAATACATACTGGAGCCATAAAGAACAGTAACCTGCAGGAGTTTGTAGTGCTGTGTGTGTGTGTTGGCACATGACACACCAAACCAGAGCTGAGCCGCGTCCTCAGATCCTCAGATCCTCAGATCCTCAGATCCTCAGATCCTCAGATCCTC
>NW_019524231.1:22339-26548 GCF_002814215.2 Seriola lalandi dorsalis
ACACACACACACACACACACACACACACACACACACACACACACACTCTCTCTCCCTCTCTCTTCACATTCTTTGGAAACTAGTCATTTGTGGGAAAAACAGCTGACGGGAAGCAGCACATTCCACATGTGTGAGTGTGTTTCTATCTTTGTGAGGACCCACTACAGGACGTTTGGTGTGTGTCCTCGCCGTTCAGACGAGGTTTCAACAAGCTGCTGTTGTTTTATGAAGCGCTGCAGGTTTATGTCTGACGTGCTGCTGCGTTACAGAACATAAACTGCAGCTCTGCTCCGTCGCTCAGTTCCCATCTGTTTTAAATTCACGGTTTAAGACATTTCTGTTTGTTTTAAGTTACATTTGGGATTTGACACTGTAATTCTTATTCTCCTGTTTCATCTGCTTTATTCAGTTTTAGCTTGTTTTATAGGTTCTATACAAATAAACTTGACTAGCCCTTTAGGGTTTATTAGATTTAGGTTTAGGTTTGGTTTAGCTTCAGGTTCAGATTTAGCTTCAGGTTCAGATTTAGCTTCAGGTTTAGGTTTAGCTTCAGGTTTAGGTTTAGCTTCAGGTTTAGGTTTAGCTTCAGGTTCAGATTTAGCTTCAGGTTCAGGTTTAGCTTCAGCTTCAGGTTCAGGTTTAGCTTCAGGTTTAGGTTTAGCTTCAGGTTTAGGTTTAGCTTCAGATTTAGCTTCAGGTTTAGCTTCAGGTTTAGGTTTAGCTTCAGGTTCAGGTTTAGCTTCAGGTTTAGCTTCAGGTTCAGGTTTAGCTTCAGGTTCAGGTTTAGCTTCAGGTTCAGATTTAGCTTCAGGTTTAGGTTTAGCTTCAGGTTTAGCTTCAGGTTCAGGTTTAGCTTCAGGTTTAGGTTTAGCTTCAGGTTTAGCTTCAGCTTCAGGTTTAGCTTCAGGTTCAGGTTTAGGGCAGAGTTAGCATAATTTCCATTTGTAGGCATGGATGAATCCACTAAAAGGCCTTGCAGCAATAATATGATTTGTTTAGGCTGTTTTACTGTAATTAACTTGGTGCAGTCTGCTGCATTGTTTCTTCATCACACCCAGACTAATTTCAATTATATATACACCCAGTTGGCAGTTTATTAGGAACACCTAGCTACAACTGAGTCAGTCTAATTAACAGTCTTAATTAATCCTCCTTCGTGAAGCTGTTTCAGACATGTGAGGGTATTACTGACAGTAACACCTCCCTGTATAACACAGTACAGTTCAAATCTTACTGTAACTTCAGATATGATCAGAGCGAGAAGGAGCCATGAGAAGTGCTGAACAAACAGGTTCAGATAAATAAGATGAAGTAAATTATTACACAAAAAACACTGCGAAAGTCAAAGTCAGCAGAAACACAGTCAGACAGAATAAAAACAATCATGTCGTCAATGAACATGTGTGCAGACTGAGAAGCAGAAGTAAAAAGATGAGTCTTCAGAAAGATTTAAAAATACCAACAGAGACCCGACAGTGACATCAACTGTTCCACAATCAGAAAACAGATCGGAGCTGGGAGAGTAGAACAGACACGGTGATTAATCACAAGTTCTGCATTTGAGGGGGAACCAGGGCCGAGGAGATCTGAGGCCAAATATACACTGAACTGATGAGTAGCACAGAAAGGGAAGATCCTGAGACAGACTCTGTTTAGCCGTGAAAAGCTTTTAGCCATCCAGGACTTTTTAGCCAAACCGACAAAATGGGTTTTCTTTTCTTGTTTAGATGAAACAAACAAGAAGAAAAAAAACTATTTTCTCTTGTTTGTTTCATCCATGTCACTTCTGCTCTGAAGTCTGACGAGCTGCAGCAGGGACGCTGCAGTTTTCCCTCTGTTAATATTCGTTATTCTACGGTGGCCCTGAGAGCTCAAACTAATTCAAACTAAAACATCTCCTTCTTCATGAGCTGCAAATACTCACAACGCAACCAAATATACAAATGTGCAGCAAGTAGCACAGACGACAACAGAAGTGTTTCCAGGGGACTCTAAAAAGTGATGAACCAGACTGGGACGCATTTGTTGTTCAATGCTTTTGTAAAAGCAACAAATGCGTCCCAGTCTGGTTCATCAGAGAGAGAGAAAGAGAGAGAGACCTGTTGACTAAAAAACTATGTAATTATAAATATATGTAAATATTAAGTAATAATTATTCATCATCATTATAAAACTTTTTTTCATATTCATTGCTCAGTCACATGAAGCTAGAAAACGTCTCAGAACCAGAATTTTATAATCAACCAGACGCAGATTTTTCTTAAAAATGTAAAAACTTTATTTGGCCAACACAAACATCATTAAAAACACTTAATGCCACACAATCCCTGGCGCTGCAGCATCAGAATCCCTGGCGCTGCAGCATCAGAACCCCTGGCGCTGCAGCATCAGAATCCCTGGCACTGCAGCATCAGAATCCCTGGCACTGCAGCATCAGAATCCCTGGCACTGCAGCATCAGAATCCCTGGTACTGCAGCATCAACACACGAGGCAAAACAAAAAGCTTGTAGAAGTTTCCAGTCAGCGGTCCCACTGATCACATCAGTTCAGACATAGAGAAAACTGAAGTCCACATCAGTCTGAGGTTTCCCTCGTTTCAGTACCGTCACAGTGCTTCTCCTTCTGTTAGCTAATCCCCAACTCCTCCTATTAGCCTCTTTATTACAGTGCTATCACTGCTTTTACATGTTCGAGCCCTAAAACTATAAAAAAATACAAATACTTTCTTTCCTGCTGACCACGTTTCAGTTCGTTCAGAAGAGAGACACACATCATTCACTACAGTACACTAAACCGCACACATTTTATTCTCTTATTAAGTCTTGTGCCTAGTAAGAGAATAAAATCATTTATTGGGAGTTCAACTATGGAAGCCAAGAAAGGCAATAATTTCTTTAACCTGTAATCTCAATATAACAAACCTCGTTATCCAGAGATAACGAGATATTATCAGGAGAAAATGCTTTTTTGCCCGAGATGAGGCAGAGTCAGTCACTTCTTAAAACCCATTTTTATAGACTTGTATGTGATGTTGTCTTTTTATCGTCCTTTTATTGCTTATATACTGTATCTCCTCTCTAATTGTCCTCATTTATACTGAAGTATATTGTTTGTCTTCCATCTTTAACTGCTTTAGTTTTTATGTTATTTTGCCTCCTGAGCCTCTTGCCTGTTATTGCTTTAGCTTCGATTGTCAAAGCACTTTGTAAACTCTGTTTTTAAAGGTGCTATATAAATAAAGTCATTATTATTATTATCATTATTATTATCCAGAGATATCAGCCAGATTCATGGTTACAGACAGGTTAACCTCTTAAGACCAGATGAGACGAACATGTGTAGTATCTGATTACTTCAATTTTGAGACGTGAATGATGAAATGCGTTGTGAATTGCTAAAATCCGTGTCAGGGCGGTGAAATGCATTATGGGAAATGTATTTCATTTGTGTTTTAGCCGCAAAAAAAAGTTTTTAAAGTCGCGGTTCCAACAATGGCTGACGACCTGAGCGAGGGGAGCGACACTGAAGCAGAATACAGCTGTTAGCTCCATCAAAACAACAACAACAACAACGATTTATAAGATTCAGTCACCACATTTCAACCTGCTAAGCTGCTAACCAGCTAGCATGTCAGAGGAGGAGGAGGGGGAGGAGCCAGTATCATCGCTAGCTAGAGGTAAAGATTCACCTGATACAACGCTGTCACTAAAACTTTCATTTCTCAGCCTCTGAAGCAGAAAGAGACCTGAAATAAAAACCATGTGAGACCTTAAACTTCTGTCTGTCATTGTAAGTCACTGTCTTCACCCTCATGGTCAAAAAAAGTCAATAAAACTGATCTGAGAATGTTGACAGATGTTTTTTCAGCAATATTCACTTTCCAAGGCAAAGTCAATGATTTACGATAAAAGCCAGAGGTTTAATGTCTCGTAATCTTCACGTCACGTTCTTCAGAAAACCCTCAGGGTTTTGGAGGTGGAGGTTTCAGAGGGAAACTCGGGGGTTAAAGGGTTAAACAGCTGTTTCAGGAAGCAGAAGAAAAAAGGAAGTCAGCTGTTCTCCTGGTAATAAACATGATTTCCCTCTGAAGATCGTGTTGTAAATCTGACTTGATGTGAATGGAGCTCGAACATGAAACCTGATTTTTACACCGTCTTTTCTTGGATCAACCAGCTTTTTTTTTTCTTTTTTTTTTTTTTTTTTTAAAA
>NW_019524231.1:26797-27754 GCF_002814215.2 Seriola lalandi dorsalis
GGGGTTAATGACTTAGAGTTCTTCTTCATGAGTGTCTGTGATGTGTTGGTGGAGGTCTACTCACCTGAGAGCGTTGAGTAATCCCTCCACGCTGCTGGGCGGCTGCTCCTTCAGCACCCTGATGCAGCCTTTCATCTGCCGAGAACCAAACACAGACACAGACGTCATTCAACTCACCAGACTCGATCCAGAATCCAGACCACAATCAGGACTGACAGAGACCTGATTCCTTCTGATGAGGTGCTGCCACAGTAATCTGATTACTTCTGTGGGTATGATAAGTAGACTGACATTTTATTTCTGCACGCCGACGACAGTTTGTTTTCTGGTTGTCCGTCTGTCTCATTCTCTTTTATATATTTTGGGGTCTTGCCTTCATGTTTGAGAGTGTGAGACAGACAGGGAGAGAGACAGAGGGGAAGACAGGCAGCAAAGGGCTGTGGGTCGGACTCAGACCCATGTGAAACGAGCTCTACCAGGCGAGCCGCCGCGGCGCCCCGACGTTCACACTTCTGTCTTTGTAAATAACCAGTGTGTGTGAGTGTGTGTGAATGTGCCTCGTTAACATACGTCAATATTGGAGGTCTTAACGAAGGCTCCGGCCGGGTGAACGTGGTCGTACAGGATGATGACGCCGACCATCACACGGAGGCAGAACAACACCGTCTCCTCACTGGTGAAACGACTGCGATACTCCCTACACACACACACACACACACACACACACACACACACACACACACACACAGTCAGGATGTGCAGGCTGTGATGAAGATGATGATGATGATGCGTTCAGGAACTTGTCAGGACTCACGGTGTTTCCAGCATCACTTTACACACACTGGCCATCGTGCTCAGACAGTCTGTGGTGTTTTCAATGGGAACATCTGGATTCTGCAGCAGGACGGAAAAGTTTCAATCAAAAACAACAAGTGAGAGTCTAATGCACGTTAATGA
>NW_019524231.1:27897-29088 GCF_002814215.2 Seriola lalandi dorsalis
AGTGTCTGAATGTGACGAGGAACTGCTGACACCTACAGGCCAGGATGTTCATTACACCTCCCATCAATGTTTTCTATTAATACTAACGATGCTCTAACGGATCCAGACGGTTTATGATCTGTGTTTATTGCCACAATGAACGGATGAACTATTAATAAATGAAACACGTGCTGCATAAAAGACAAAAGGAACCAGTGAGTGAAATGAACGTGGACTCACATCTGAGACGAACTTCGACGTGGCGTCACTTAACGTCTTCAGCATCGGCGTGGCGCTCGCGTAAAACAGAGACATCCGATTGGCCAGCTCGTTGTTGACCTCATTCCCTGCGTCGGCCTGAAAAAAAAACAGGTTGCCGTGGAAACCCAGTCGGGAGTTAAAGAGTCAAATGTTGAATATAGTAATAAAAAAAATACATAATTAACATGAAGTTTCAGCTGCATTTACAAAATTCTGTAGGCACATGAAACATGCCAAGACTATTGCAGCCAGACCCTAAACGCAACAGGAAGTCAGCCATTTTGAATTTCCTCTGCAATTTCCAGACTTTGTGATTTATGGGCGTCGTACTTTAACGAACTCCTTCAAAACAATTCATCAGATCAGCATCATATTTGGTCCGTTTCATCTTTAACCTTCGTGCCGGCGAATTTCAATGTTTCGCCATGAAACAGGAAGTTGTTATAACTATAATATATATACTGTCCAATCTGCCGCACACTTCACATGTTTGATGACAGGCCCAGACTGAAGACATCTGCATGTTAATATGACGTCATACTCATAACGCCACCTACTGAAAACAGGAAGTACCCCTAGAGTAACAATCATCTGCTTTACACCTCATACACAGGAGCATGATGCACGTTGGCTGCATCACTTTTCTCTTATTCTATGTTCTACTGCTGAATCTTACAGACAGGTTGTTGATCCGCATGCGGCTGATGGTGCGGCGGTAGTAGCTGAAGTCGTTCTGGATGGCGGGGTTGGTCATCTGAAACAAAGACGACAGATCAGAGAGCGGACACGTGAGGAGGAGGAGGAGGAGGAGGAGGAGGAGGAGCAGTGGGTGCTGAGCTTGTATAAAGAAGGGGAGGTGGAGGAGGAGGTGAAGAGGAGGAGGTGAAGAAGAGGAGGTGAAGAGTCGGAGGTGAAGAGGCGAAGGTGAAGAGTCGGAGGTGAAGAGGCGGA
>NW_019524231.1:30360-31367 GCF_002814215.2 Seriola lalandi dorsalis
TCTGTTCCGTCGTAGTTTGATCTCGGAGGTGAAACTCGCCCTGAAGTGAGCGAGTTGTTGTTTCATGTGACGTTGTGCAGAGACGGGAGCCGTTTATATAATCCACGTCCAGTCAGAGCTGCTCTGTCTGCAGCTGATATATTTATCTTTATTTCTTATGTAAATATAAATTAACAGAATTAAAACGTAATATAAAAAGCTAAAATATAAAGTTTGTCCTGATGGTGGCGCTAGAGGAGGAGAGATCCAGACTCACAGCTGTGAATTCATCATTTCCTGTGACACGGACTTTTTGTCTAAAGTGTAAACGTGTGTGAAAAGAAGCGGCGTGCTGCGTTCAGGTTCTTACCGAGCTTCTGGGAAAACTCATAGAAGGTTTTGAGTTTAATGACCAGAGGGACGACAGCTGACCAGGCCTTCTCCTGAACGCCCTCCACACCAGGACTCTGGATGGCCTGAACACACACACACACACACACACACACACACACACACACACACACACACACACACACACAGGACACACCCAACATAATTCAATCTTCAGCCCTAGATCTGGTTTCATATTCACTGTGTCACAGTCTGTTTCCTCCTCACACTGTTTTTCTCTGTCACTTCCTGTTCGTCACGTTTTTCCACCAGATTCTTGTGTTTGAATCATGTTGTTGTAGCAGAGGGCGGAGCCTGAAGACAGGGTGGTGCTGTCGGACCGACTGGAGGTCGGAGCGTGTGGTGCGCTCGCCCTCTAGTGGACACTTCTGTCACTTCACCGTCACATCACATTCATGGTGGAAATCTGGTTCTTTACTTTTCTTCCAGATGTTTCTCTGAGACCGTCCTCACACTCAGAGTGGGAGTCGGATATGAACTGGAGACCGACCTCAGCCTGTGAACCTGACAGGGATCTTATAAATCCCTGCACAGTTCTGATCTGTAACTTTTCCACATCTGGACCTGTGTTCTAGTTCTTACAGTTTCTCAAACCAGAGAAATCTGTGATTTTAACC
>NW_019524232.1:0-959 GCF_002814215.2 Seriola lalandi dorsalis
TGTCAGCAAGTGTGGATGTTCAGATAGGAGGTGAATGGCTCCTCCCTCCTGCTGTTTTATCTATCATTGCTTAACCTGTCACACGTGAGCTCAAGCTAAGCTCATGCCAGGGACAGCAAACATAGGAACCATTGAACCAGGAGCAGCTTAACGGTTTCCGCACTGCTTGTGGAACTGGACACCAGCTCTTCACCGTTGAATGTGGAAAAAGCTTATGGGCACATACCTCAAGGAATCCTAGGTAGTGTCCAAATGGCACCAGGTGAAGAGGGAAACCCGGTAAATGCACCAGGAGTCCGTCGATATGGCAGACGTGGGTGTTGCGACAGTCCTCGTTAGTATAGTGGACAGTATCTCTGCCAGTAGAAACAACTTTGTGCGATCTTTCAAACTTAAGTCACAGTCACAGTGACAGCCTGCCTATCTCCATTGGATATGTTGGAAGCTAAGCTCATGGTTTCCACGCTGCTTGTGGAACTGGACACCAGTTCTTCACTGTTGAATGCTGCAGGGGCTGAATGTGGAAAAAAGCTTATGGGCACATATCTGAAGGAATCCTAGGTAGTGTCCCAATGGCACCAGGTTAAGAGGGTAACCTGGTAAATGCACCAGGAGTCCGTCGATATGGCAGACGTGGGTGTTGCGACAGTCCTCGTTATTATAGTGGACAGTATCTCTGACAGTAGAAACAACTTTGTGGGCTCCTCCCTTCTGCTGTTTTATCTATCATTGCTTAACCTGTCACACGTGAGCTCAAGCTAAGCTCATGCCTTAAACTTATGTCACAGTCACAGTGACAGCCTGCCTATCTCCATTGGAAATGTTGGAAGCTAAGCTCATGGTTTCCACGCTGCTTGTGGAACTGGACACCAGCTCTTCACTGATTAATGCTGCAGGGGCTGAATGTGGAAAAAAGCTTATGGGCACATAACTCAAGGGATCCTAGGTGGTGTCCAATC
>NW_019524233.1:0-14877 GCF_002814215.2 Seriola lalandi dorsalis
CAGAAACAATGCCAGAACCGATCTAGGAGAAGTTCTCTGTAATTACAAGGGTAGGAGTTGAAATAGAGAGAATACTCATTAACACCCTCGCCATCGCCATCTGTAGATAATTAATTCACTGTTGAAGGTAACAGACACAGGCCCTGGTTTCTGAGAACATGCTGGCTTTAACACCTCATGTCTGTTTTCGCTTAGCAGCTTGACACATCATATGAGCGCATCTACCTTTAAAACCACAATGTGTGCCTTTTTTTTTCCTTTTTTTTTTGTTCTTGTGTTTTACAGTGGTGGAGGAAGTATTCAAGTATTTGTCAGACCAGTTGGACGAAATCGAAAGCATAGCAATAGTCAATAAATGCTTAGATTTTTCCCTTTTTCCCGGTCTTCTGTTTTAGTTGCTGCATGACTTCCCAGATGAACTGCGAGCTGATATTGCCATGCATCTGAACAAAGACATCCTGCAGCTGCCTGTATTTGAGCGAGCCAGCAGAGGGTGTCTGCGCTCCCTCTCCCTGCACATTAAGACCTCCTTCTGTGCACCAGGAGAATACCTTATCCGCCACGGAGATGCCCTACAAGCCAACTATTTCGTCTGTTCCGGTTCCCTGGAGGTTCTGAAAGATGGCATGGTCCTAGCCATCCTGGGTCAGCATGCACCAAGTGTGAAACATTTCCCCTCTTACTCATGTTTGCCTCTTTGCACCTTGTCGTAACCCTTCTGTTTAACTCACAATCCCTACAGGCAAAGGTGACCTTATTGGAGCTGATCTCCCAGAACATGACCAGGTGATCAAGACCAATGCAGATGTGAAGGCACTTACCTACTGTGACTTGCAGTACATCAGTGTGAGGGCTTTGAGGGAGGTCCTCGGGTTGTACCCAGAGTACGGCAGTCGGTTCAGCTCTGACATCCACCACAACCTCACCTACAACTTGAGAGAGGGCAGTGAAGCTGATGTAAGACATTTGCCATCACTTCACAGGCAGTGGAAAACACTGCAGACAGAGGCAGAAATTCAATGTACAAGTGTTTAATTTCTTTGTTCCTGCTCATTAATTGAAACATACCAATACTTTGTCACCAAATATAGAATGTGTGTGTAATCGCTTGTTCATTTTGACTTCAATATCTCTAGGGAGTAACAAGGTTTCCATGGACTCCCAGGTCTTCTCAGGTATGTGTGCCTCACTAAGGTACATGCTACAGTACAGTCTGTGTTCACATCGCAAGGCATTACTCTGCTTCTCTGAAATCTTACAACTTGTCATAGTAAATATGGAAAACAACACATTGACTGTGTTAATTCGTACAGATAGATTAGATACAGATGGATGACCATCTAAGCAAAAGAGAAAGCGAAAGTGACAGAAACAGCATATATTTGCAAATGGGCCACACAGGCAAGAGATAAAACTTTAAGCTACAAACAAGTGCACAAGCTAACGAAGAGAAGCCTAAAAGAACCTATACGTCACAGTCAAAATTAATAAGAGTAAAAGGAGTCAGAGAAGGCTTTGCTACATTAATTATTTCAGGTTTGTGTGCACACTTCAATATGCACAAGCCATGAGAAAATTTACTGCAGGCCCCAGAACAACTGTTTTCAGAAACTGGCT
The DNA here is from genome assembly GCF_002814215.2 of Seriola lalandi dorsalis. Taxonomy (NCBI): domain Eukaryota; kingdom Metazoa; phylum Chordata; class Actinopteri; order Carangiformes; family Carangidae; genus Seriola; species Seriola lalandi. Next base: position 1,618 of record NW_019524233.1, read on the forward strand.
AGGTTGCATGCTCATATAAAGAAAGTTGAAATGACAAGAATAGCCAAAGTTGACTTAGTAATGTATCTGGACTGTAGCTGTTTGTTTTCTATTTTCAGTTTCTGGTCTGTTGCAGACATAAAAAAAAAACCTTTTAGATTCTGCTCATAAATTTTTATTCAGCACACTGTACATACAAATATCTGCTATTTTACACCAGAAATCAATTTGTCTTCTTACACTAAATGTGCTGCCACTCTGAGCTAAACCCTAATGCTACAGTGATATGATGGGTATATTACACACACAAAAATAACCATTAATCATTTCCACAAATCAAAGAAAAAAGAAAACACACTGACTTCCCAACCATCTTCTCCTCAGGGTCATGTTTCTATGGACCATAAACTGCCCTTCATCATTGAGGCAGATGATGCAGAACATGGAGAAGACATGAAACACTCTCAGCAGAGGAGAGTGCCTCTGCTACAGAGAATGGGCAGCCCTGTTCATCAGCCCTGCCTCAGCACCCTGTTAGGGGAGGAGCTCCGCCACATCAACGCACTCCGCCTCTGTCGGTCACCCGTTCAAGGTAGTAGAGGCCACAGCCCCTCTCCTCAGGCATTCACCAGGGAGGAGCTCTCTTTGTCTCCTTTGCCCTGTCTCACCAGTGACCCGGACTTGAACCATCGGCCTGCCAAGCTACTCATGCCGTCTCTGCCTTGTGTTAGTCCACTGAACCTTAGCCCCAGGTAAGCTATTCATCCTGCTTTACCTGAATATGAATCAGTAATCAGTTTGCATCGATTAAAAATGATGTAACACTTATTTTTGTCTCTGCTAGGGTTGTAGATGGAATTGAGGACAATGGTCACACATTTCAATTCAATGTAGAGCAGAGCGAAGCAGAGACTACCGTCACAGGTAAAGTCTATGTAAGATGCACAGTGGACAGCAAGTGAACTGATCTCATATTATATGTCCATACTCAGCATTTCTCTATTCTTCATCCTTTTTCAGAGCAGTTACAGGTGAGCGCTAATCTGCTCTTGGAAACGGAGGAAGTGAGACAAAACATAAGCAAACTGAACAAAGAGGTATGGTCAACATTAGAAAAACATAATGACATGAAAATAGAAAAAAAATTGATTACCTTGATGTATATACATTTTTACACACATGTTTCTGTAATTCTTTCACATTGTCAGTATTTTGCTGCTCCTGAACAGCTGAGCATGTGCATCATGAATATGCCCTGGTTGTTTGACATGTATTTAATGCTAAATTACTTCTTTTTTTTTAATCTACACTGTTAAAATGCCCATTAAGAAGTGAATGTACTCCAATTTTAACAATATCTTTTAAACAACTAGACTTTTATCCCTCAATGTGTATCTCTGTTTCTCTCTGTTTTTTTGTTTTTTTTTGGGGGGGGGGGTTTATATAATTGAGGAGTTCTATAAAAATTATAAAAAATATATTGGGTATATTTCTTTTTCTTTTTAGGTGAACAACTTGAACCAAGATGTATCCAACCTTGCCAAGGAGCTCCATGACATAATGCATTACCTGCAGTCTCATATGGCCATGCTCCATTATAACTCTCCTGTTTCCTCGTATTCCTATGGCATACAGATGGTCCCCAGTCCTAATGTGACTGCTTCCAGTGACTGGCAGTCTCATGTCCCTCTAAATATAGCCACTGGGCTGCACCTCCATCATGATGCGATTAGCCACCCTGCTAGAAATGGGTGGGGCTGCACTGGGATGCCCTCCCAGGGCAGAAGTCCCACGTTGCTGCACTCTTCAAGCCCTATGTCATCCTGTTTACACTTGTGCTGCTCTGACAGAGAAGGGCCCACAGCTCACAGGCTACAGAGCCAGTGTGGCCCCTTCCAAACTACCAGAACATCTTCAAACTCTTCTTACATGACCCACTCTCATGGAGGTCCATCCCTTTTGGGCCTCAGTCCTGCCTTCAGTAGCTTCCCTGTGATTTGCCAGGCCCTACAGGGGATCTACAATGCCTCTATTCCTACAATGAGCAACTCTCACTCCCTATGTTCCCCAGTAAATTCTGGCTACACCCATCCCCCTCTGAGTGTTCAAACCAACTCTGATCCCACACATAATCATACCAGGTCCCAGACACCCATCCATACATCCATCACTCCCACTAGCCAGCCACAGTATCACACTGCCTTCAGTTCTCTCAACCCCTTAGGAGTCCACACATCTATATGCACAGGGCACATCCCAGGCCAACAGAGCTCTATCAATAGTCCCACACAAAATGACCCAGTAGGATCCAGCTCTGTGCACCACACACAGGACTTTGCATTTTCTCTGCTGGACCAGGTAACAGACAGAGAAACTAGAGCTTCACTGTATCAAGAGAGGACAGACAATATTGAATCTCAGGTAACGGGCAGCAGTACTCCAACCATAGAGGTTGAACCCCCTCTCTTGGACATTGAGGGAATACAAAACCCACAATGATGACATGCAGTATCTTGTTGTGTTACTGTCTGAATATGATGACTTTACTGTACCTTTTAGTGTAAAGGATTGTGTCTCTAGCATTGAATTTGTGCATTTTTTTGTATCAGGTACACCACAAGACATTATTACAAGATTGATTTACTGTTGATATTCACCTCAAATCACATAAATTATAGCAGCAACGTGCACATAGACTTGACATTCAAGCTACAAGCTATGGGTATGCAGCGCAACTCAGTTGTGACAGGTGGTTACCTGACTACCCTGTAGATCTTCTCCGCTTACATCTTGATTCAAAATGAGAAACAACTGGACCTGCTCAGCATTTTTATACCTATACCACAGAACACAACTGGATGTTAACTGAAAAAGTAAAATTTGTGTACCTATTTTTTAGGGAACCTTATGAATGATATAAAAAGAACCCCTGTAACATGTAATAGAGTGATTGATTCACACTTATTTCACAGTTTTGTCTATATTTAATAGCCTACAGTAAAATATGTTGTGCAAAGTAAAATATGTGTTTAATAATTCATAATATAAGTCAATAAGACAACCAAGGGTTTACTCAATGTTACATGGTATATATATATATACGCACACACAATTGTGATTATGATTATTGCAGTTCCTAATTGTGACCAGTAGAGGACAGCAAGCACACATGATTCAAATTAGACTCTGGTAAGTCTTCATCTCTAACTAGTGTCCAGGAAGGCACAATATGGTACAGACAATTCATGTACCTCACTTTCAGTGAATATGAACTAAAGGCTCAGATAGTACAGGCTCAAATTAGGGTCAAAAAGATTTTCAGTGTGTAAAGTGATACAGATAATTCCAAAAGAAAATCAACCTTTGTAACCTTTAAAATGCAATATTCAAATTTGTGAATGTGTAGAAGACAGTTCTGACTCTTTGCTCTTGCTCTTCCATCTCGCTCCAGATGACTACACTGATACAGGCTCAAATTTGGGTCAAAATGATTTTCAGTTTGTAAAGTGATAAATAATCCCAAAGTAAGGCATACATCAACATCAAAAGTAAACTATGGAATTATAGAGAGACTCCTTGGTAAAATTACAATAATATATGCTGATTATTGTGAAGATAATTACCTTGTTCATGGGTCTCAAACACTTTAAAACATCTAAAAGCAATCTAATCAAATGGGGGTCTGTGGCCTCTTTGTGTCACTTGGGGTTCTTAAAGTGAAAAAGTTTGAGAACATACAACAAAACTCCACTGCTGGAATCAAACCATGGATGTTGCGGTTATGAGACATGTTAGCCCCCAAAGCACACCGTTAATTTTTATTTCAAATATTTACACCACTTAATTATGTTAGTGTCAGTTGTCACTCTGCTGCTGTTCAGATGTCACGGAAAAGTGAAAAACAAACAAGTTTGTAAATAAAAACCTGAAAACAACATGTAGTCGACTCTTTCTTTCATAAGTTTCTTTTTCATTCACTAAGTGGACTACTAAACTTATGTTTGCTCCATTATGTTAAAACCTGCGTTTACGCAATTATGTTAACATACCACAGTGTGACTCTAGCAATAATAACATGGAGGATTAGCAAAGAGAGTATTTTTTTTCCTTTTTATTTCAAAATGTGCAAAATCGGCTGCGGCCGAAAAGTCTTTTTTTTTGTTTAGGAATGTTCCTAACTGAGTGAAATGACCTGGATGTAATTCAGTGTCAGTGTGATGGCCCCAGGGCCTGGGTGTGTGTTGTGTTGTTGCTGTGTTGTGTTTTGTGTTCTTGGAAGTTTCTGGATGAGTTGAACTGGAGGTCATCAACAAAGTGGAGGAAGCCGGCCATTGTCCTCAACCTAGATTATATAAATCCTCCCCATCCTGGCACCACATCATCTTCTGTTGGAGTTCTGATTTTGCCATTTTTGTTATCTTTGTTAAAACACTAATTTCTGTTGCAAAAAATTCCCTTATTTGCTATGGTCTCAGAGCCGGGCCATAACATGAGCCATGTTAAGAGCTGGTCGAATTCTCTGAATGATAAGACAGGAAGCACTGTGGCTCCTTTCCTTATCTCCTTTACCACAGGAAACACTGGACCTTCCTTTACAAAAGGGAAATAGAAATACTGACCCACAATTCCTTGCCTCAACAACATCTAGAGCGACTTAACAGTTCACCACGGCAGACTTATGTAAATGTAGACGCAACAGAGCACCTGTTTTATGTTTGTGACACAATCCTTATGGAAATACTTGTATGATCGACCGCACCCCAAATCCATAAATATAGATTTCTTCTCTTTCAAATCTGTCCAGTTAGGAGTCATCATGAAGAACAAGCATATTGAATCTCATCATAATAACAAAATACTATAACTTACATATAAATGTTCCACTAATTCCCCTCCCATTGTGGAATGCACTAAAAATGAATTTTCTCTACTTAACAATTGTATAGAAATGTCAAATGCGCCTATGCCAGGAAACTAAACTCGATATAATTATGTCTCAATATAATTTCTGATCCCTTGCTCAGTTGCATTTCTATTTAATTATTATTTTAACAGCTCACCTTTCTCTATTTGTATCTTATTTCAACATGTCAATCCTGTTTGTTTTTGTGGTTAGGATAGGGGAGTTTATCGTTCAAGTGTTATGAATAAAGTTAGTTTGAAAGATAGAAAAAAAAGCTTAGTGGAAGTGCAGTCGGATTCTCTCTGCACCGCGGTCTTCTTTTCGTAAGTCCTTTGCATCTTTCCTTGAGCTCATGACGTTTTCCATCGAGGTCAAGGAAAAGTAGTTAGAAAAGGAGATTATTTTGACTTTTTGACTGCAGCCTAGAAAGCGGTTGCTTGGTGCCACAGGCTGCCAGTGCCCTCACCTTTAACTTCTGCTTTCAGTATGGTGGTCTGCTGGAGGCATACAAACTCAACCACATACATATATACACACTCAAGCGCAAACATAAATACATTCTGACACACTCATATACCCTCATACTCAAACGAGTTAGTCTTGCATGTATCTATACTATATATAATATAGGCTATATGTATGCATGTATGTACGTGCATGTATGTATAGGAACTGAATGTATATATATGTATACAGTTGTGCTCATAAGTTTAACAACAGAAACTACCCAAATGACCCTGATCAAAAGTTTACATACCCTGGAGATTTTGGCCTGATAACATGCACACAAGTTGACACAAACGGGTTTGAATGGCTACTTAAGGTAACCATCCTCATCTGTGATCTGTTTGCTTGTAATCAGTGTGTGTGTATAAAAGGTCAGTGAGTTTCTGGGCTCCTGACAGACCCTTTCGTCCAGTGCTGCACTGACGTTTCTGGATTCTGAGTCATGGGGAAAGCAAAAGACTTGTCAAAGGATCTGCAGGAAAAGGTAGTTGAACTGGAAAAGGATATAAAAAGATATCCAAGGACTTCAGAATGCCAATCAGCAGTGTTCAAACTCTAATTAAGTGGAAAATGGGATTCTGTTGAAACCACAAAAGTCAAGCTGTCATTGATGATAAAGGGGGCAATACACGGTATTAAGAACTGGGGTATGTAAACTTTTGATCAGGGTCATTTGGGTAGTTTCTGTTGTCATTATGATTTAAAAAGAGCAAACACAGTTGTTTGATAATAAATGGCTTCAACCAACCACTAACCATGAGTGAAAGAAAAGTTTTTGTGTTATCATTCATATTCTCTGAAAAATGGCCAAGAAATCAGAAATTCTGCCAGGGTATGTAAACTTATGAGCACAACTGTATGCATGACGGTATATATACATGTGCAAGTGAGGTATTCAATATTGGATACAACTCAGTCAACTTCTGTGAAACCACAAAAAAGGAGTGGTCTGTGAAAAGTCACACTTCCACCTCATCACGGACGGGCCTTCGACTGGTGTTTACCTCCGTCAGTAGCAGATAGGATAACCACTGCAGTACCACAGATAGCCTACTCAGGCACAATGGTATTTGGGTGTGACCATCACCACTCACAGCAGTTCATGCACATTTCTTGTAAGAGCCAGATCGCAATAGTGTCACACGCAGCAGAAAAGCCATTGCAGCACATTCTGCGGGGTGAAAGGAAAGTACTCTGTGTTTGATAATGCATGAAAAGTAAAACTAACGCCTAGCGTCATACTGACGTTATACTGAAGCTTCTGCTTTTGAATTTGCTGCAGACATATGAATTTGAACTACAGTTTTGATTCACGTCCTTCATGTATTTTACTTCTACTTCACCACATTTGAGAGGCAAATATATTTCCTACTCCTTTACAAATTTTACAAATAAAAACAGATTTTTACATGTGAAAAATATCAACTTACAAAATATGATGGCTCATTATGGAATAAAGTAGCACACAGTATATAAAATCAGCTTCTCCTCAGTCGCATTATTGTATCAATATTAATATTGCAATATCATATAATACAAAATTCTGAAAGTGACAGTCCTGCCCAGTGAGTACTTCTGCTTTTGATACTTTTTGGTGATAATGCTTTTATTTCCGTTAGAATTTTGAATAGAGTAATTGCAACACAGAATGTATGAATTATGAATACTACTACTTCAACCACTGCTTTAGTCAGATAAAGCTCTGTAAATGTGATAAAAGGCTGTGGCAGGAGAGCAGGTTGATGGCAGAGGGAGTAGACATCCTGGGACTCCTGCAATGAGCACCCAGATAAACAAGTACTGGGAGGCGTGCCATTTGGGTGGTTTGTAATTAGTGTGTCCTTCTTTAGAGATCCTGGGACAGAATTCCAGGAGAAGAGTAGGTTGTCTAGCTATTGACTAAACTTTGATGTTACTCAGTTTTTTCCTTTTTTTTTCTTAAAATTAATTTGTGACCCCAATTTCTCTGCCTGCAGCTTCGCTTAAACATTTACAGAACACCACAGACGACTTTTTATTTTTATGTAACTGTGAATGATCTATGAACATGTGATTTTTAAAATGCGTTAGCATTGACTTTACATCTGTGGGTCCTGGAGGCTGCCGCTACACTTTGGAACAGAGCAAAGACGTTCAAAACACCTTCCAGCTGCCACAGTAAGTAGTGAATGGTCTTTTTCAAAAATCTCTACTTTTAGGTAGAGTTAAATGTACTTGCACTGGTTATGGCATCCAAGTTAAATCATTATAATACATTTTGTTAATTATTCCTTTTCCTGCAAATAGTAACAGAGCAATTCTGGTTTGTTAAAAAAAATTTCTACTGTTGGTCTGGTTTTTCAGTGAGAAAGTTATACAGGAGATTTTTGTGTAAAATGTCAATATTGACTTATTTAGGTTAATACATTTATGGTGTTGACCATGGTTGTTGTGGTAGGATGTGGCGCTGGCCCGTCTGTTGACTGTGAGATAGAGATGTGTTGATTCTGGCTGGTTTGTGTTGACTGTTGTCCCATCAGTGTTGACCTGCTAATAAATTCCAGCCAGGGGGGACTGTGTGTACTTTCAATTTGCAAGGAAACATCTGGCAAACAGTCAAAACCCACAACACACTTTTCCTTGAATACAAAGTGTATGTCTTTGTGTCAACATGTCAGAAATGCTTCTGAATTATTACTTTTAAGTCCAGGATTATCAGGTGATATATACATGTTTTTGTTGCTGTGGTAATTCTAATTATGTCCTCTCCTCCACTACCAGCGTGTCCTCAGAAGTAGAACAAATTCATGGAGAAGAGACTGACAATAGGTCTGACTCTGTTCCTAACACTCTGCCTGGACATACCAGAGGTTGGAGGGCGGAAGGATGGAGCCAATGGAGAAAACACTCAGAAACGTTCATCACGATCTTCAGATACAAAAGGAGGTCGTTGCTCCTACACCTTCATTGTTCCACAGCAAAAACTGACAGGGGCGCTGTGTTTGAACACGCAGTCTGCTAGTACCAACCACTCTGAGGTGGCAGTGCTGCGGGCGGAGCTCAGACGACAGCAGGAACAGCTGGAGAAGCTCCAGGGCCAGATGGATCAGGAGGGGGCCCTTGCCTTGGAGGTAAGAGCACTGCGCAAAGAGAGTAATAGTATGAATTCTCGCTTTGCCCAGCTCTATGCCCAGCTGCTACACGAAGTCATACAAAAAAAAGACCAGGCTTTGGAGCAGCGAAGAGTGGAGAACCTTATGCTGAATGCTACGACACAGGTGAGCAGAGAACAGTCCTTGTTGATGTTTGATTCATGTCACCGCAAAGCTACATCTTATCCTAATCATCATCAAATTCATCCCATGTCTGCTATGGGTGGTGGGACATCTCAGGCACTGCAGGTGTCCAGTAATTACAGGGAGCTGGAGAAGAAATATGGAGCCCTTACCTCCATGATGAGCTCCCAGAATCAGTTTATTGCTCGTCTGGAGAAGCAGTGCCAGTGCAGGGACTCCACCCACCAGTCCTCTGTGGTAGGGAACAAACTGCGGTCTGCATGTTGCAAGTTTATGCTGGATTTGTACAAAGGAACTGAGAATAGTGTGTTATTTTTGTGTTGGTCTGGACAGGTGATGACTGAACCAGCAAAAAGCCACTCTAATGTGCATCCTAATTACAGCTCTGAAGCCAACGAAATGACCAATGACGTTCAAAGGGACCAAAGTGTTCCTCCACAACAGCAGGAAAAAACAGGGGGAGTTCATTCCCTCCCCACCACCACAGCTAACACTCCTACAGAGCCTCCTTTCATTAGTTACCCTGTCACAAAGACTCCAGGTACATCTATGTCAAACATGTCTTTTAGCAGAAGTGCTTGATTAGACTCAAACCTGTGTGTATGAGTGTGCCAATCTTCTGTCAGGGCTATTTAATTGCTTAGATAAGCAGCAGAAGCTGAGGGAGTCAGTGACCTGATGTGGGAGCTCTATCTCTCTGGGAATGCCTAAACAATGTCAAAAACAGCTAACAGCTCTTATCAGAACAGAGAGGGCTTTATAATGAAGACACATTTGTAAGCACAGACATATGAACTACAACATTTGTTGAAGCTTTAAATGTCACTGCGGCTGTAAACCTGCACAACTGGAATGTCTCAAGTGACAAAATAGATAATTTGAGCAGTCCTTCCAACAAGTCAGCAGAACCAGAGTGTGTGACTCAACATTTCCCAAAACATCTGATGAAAGACTGCATTGCGTGGTATTCTCAGAGTTGCCACATCTTGTTGATGTGAGCGGGGACAACCAGGCATTATCACTTGAGATTTTCCTCTATGTATACATTTTCTATGTGCACATTCCTGTGGTCAGCTTATCACCGTGACATGAGACACTGAACATGTGTTGGGAAAAAATGCTCCAGCTCTAAACAGATAAGCCGCAGTGATGATGAGATCTTCCTGACGCTAAAACAAACAGAATTCCAAAACCCTGTGGCACTTTTTTTGTGTGTCCAATTATCACCACTAGGATAAAGTCTGTGCAGAAGCATATGTTTCACACAAAATAAATTCTCAAATGCTGGTAACTTAATTTCAAATGTTTACAAGGAAAGAAATATGACAGTTTGCAAAGATCCAGTCTGTCTCAATTTGACTAGGTCAGAACTACAACAGACATTAGCAGCAATGGCTGTTCAGTACCACATGATGCATAATAATATGACTTGATAGTAAAACTTTTAAATTGTTATATATAATATTACATTTGTGCATATTGATTTTCTTATTATGTCTGTCTTACCCTCACTTGATTGCATATTTTCTCAGGGCCATGGCGGGACTGCCAGCATGTGCTGGAATCAGGTGAGACCACCAGCGGGATCTACCTGCTCCGCCCGCAGAGTGCTAACCGCCTAATGCAGGCTTGGTGTGATCAGAGTCAGGCTCAAGGAGGGTGGACGGTCATCCAGCGAAGACAGGATGGGTCGGTCAACTTCTTCAGGACTTGGGAGCAATATAAGGTGATTTCATGTACCTTTAAATCTGCAGAACACACTAGTGTTCATTAATCTTTTTATGGTAGAAACAAGACTAAGAGTCTGTAACTGGGCTTCAGCATCTTAGTTTAGTGTGTTAGCATGCTAACATTTGCTAATTTGCACTAAACCCAATGTATTGCTGAGGCTGATGGGAATGTCATAAGTTTTGCACATATTGAAAAGTTGACGGATCACCAAGGTGATTACAGTTCATCCTGATAGTGCCATGAATGTTTTTACCAAATTTCCTGGCAATCCATCCAATAATTGTTGAGATATTTCATGTCAACCGAGAGGAAGAATCAGAAAATCACTTAACATTCATCCGCTGGGTACCATGAATGTTTGTGCCAATCCATCCAATTGATGTTGATCACTTAAGTAAAGTAACAACAACAACTTAAGTAACAACTTTGACCTGCTGGTTGTGCCAGAGGAAAACACAGGGAATCACCAACATTAGGATAAATCCTACAGGGACCATGAATGTCAGTACAAAATTTCATGGCAGTCCATCCAGTAGATGTTGAGATATTTCAATCTGGGACAAAGTGCTGCACCGATATTACCAAGCTTATAGCCAAACCATTAATATAAAATAGAGACATTGATGCAAATGAGCAACACCAAATAAATAATTTTCCTCAGATTAAACTTGTGTGTTGGTGTCTTACAGCAAGGCTTTGGGAACCTAGATGGGGAGTATTGGCTTGGCTTGGAACATCTCTACTGGCTGACTAAACAGGCCCAATATAAGCTACGGGTTGCTCTGGAGGACTGGCAGGGCAGGCAGGTGTTTGCTGAGTATGATAGCTTCCACCTGGAACCGGAGACTGACTGGTATCGACTGCGGTTAGGACAATACCTAGGCAATGCAGGGGACTCCCTCTCATGGCACAACAACAAGGCCTTCACCACTCTGGATCGAGACAAGGATAGCTATACAGGTTTGCTCTCTCCCCACTCCTGTGTGTCAGCTCTCTGTTGGAGTGATGACTCTTTCTGTTTGTAACTTTTACTGTTCTTCTGTTGTGTTATCAGGTAATTGTGCTCATTACCAGAAAGGAGGCTGGTGGTACCACATGTGTGCCCACTCCAATCTGAATGGTGTGTGGTATCGGGGGGGACACTATCGCAGCCGCTACCAGGACGGGGTCTACTGGGCAGAGTTCCACGGAGGGTCCTACTCCCTCAAACGAGTTTCAATGATGATCAAACCTAGATAACATTTGGGTTGAGGACATGTGAGAAAGAAACATGATGTGAATGATATTAGGATATTAAACAATGTGAAAGTGTCTGTTTAAGAAAATGTGTCTCCACATATGTAACTGAGTTTTTATAGCATGTGATTGCACATGCTATAAATAAACAAACATAGTTATGCACTGCAACTCAAGAGAACACATACAAATACACAAACGCGCTGCAAATTCAGAGATTATCTTCATCAGTTTGACAACACATGCCCTGCAAATTCAGTCAACACAACGATAGTGATTCAAGGGGACACTAAAAAATGATGAACCTGGCTGGGACTTGTTGTTCAAAGCCCATTTGTGACTTTTGAAGTTTAAACCCTTAAATAACAAGTGCATCTTAGCCATGTTCGTCTCTTTTTTTCTTTTTGATTTATTCTTTGCCCTAATTCCAGTGGGGGGGGGGGTAAGACGCAGAGCACCACGGGTTGGACTCGAACCCGGGGTGCTGCGGTTAGGATTACGCCTTCATGGGTACCTCTTAAATTGCAGTGCATGAGGGATGTGCAGGTGGGGAGTTGCCGCGTGTGTGTGTATGTACACGGTATAAACATATATGTGATTTGTGTAAATGTTAATGAGAAGAGTAATAAGTGGGTCGCTGTACTTTTTAGGTGCTGAAATGTCGAAATAATGGCATATGACACTCTCTAAGATAGCTAGTTAGCATCTGTGCTAAAAATAACCTGCGAGAGAGAGAGAGAGAGACACCTGCAGCGAGCCAGCTGTATGACTGGCCAGTGCATGTCCTTTTCCTGTTCAGACAATAAACGGCAGCATACAAATATAAGCAAGCCTCCTGCCCCTCATTCTCCACACACAACGCAGAATCCAGGGATTGCCCTGAGCCCGCCGTTACACTGAAATGCAGACTCACTGTAAACACATGTTTATTACAGGTAATTCAGTGACGTGTATAGACTGGGAATCACTGGATGATGGCTAACAGGAATGAAATTCACAGTCTGTTGTTGGCCTGTTACAATTTCGTGCCAAATTTTGATAATTTCCAATTTGCAACCTGCTTTTCAGCAAAATTCTGGCAAATTAGTTCCTGTGTGAAAAGTGAGAGACAAAGGCAACAAATGGGAGGATGTCAACGGTTTCTGCATAAGCTGTGGTTGTGGCGTTTCCGTTTTGGCAGCTTCCTGTAAATTAAGGCGTTGAGCTTCCCCTTTACATTCCACGCCACACTTGTCTGCTGTAAGCCTCTGCAGTTGTAGGTAGTAAGTCATCATCATCATCTTCATTTTCATCAGGGCAAGCTCTGATCCAGGACCTGGAGCTGGGCATCCTCTGGACCATACTGAAACACACTTCCCCTCCACCATCCACATCCTTCCTCCCGTATGCTGATCTAGCATGATGCCTCTCAGCATGTTGGGCCTCCTCATGCTCATGCCCTTACTGTGTGGTGAGTGATAATGATGCGCTACAATATCTGTATGTGTGTCTTGAATTTTATATGTAACTTTAGGGAGAGATTAAAACATATTGAAGAGATTAATCATGTTCAATTACTGGGGTAATTTCTTGCTTGCTAAAGTTTCAGTAGCTCCATGTGTTAACAGTGATGGCGACAACTAAAAATGA
>NW_019524233.1:15440-24830 GCF_002814215.2 Seriola lalandi dorsalis
TGTACAGATGACGTTCTTATCCTGAATCCATCTAAGGTTATAGTCGAATATGGAGGGGAGGTCATAGTAAACTGCACCAACCCAGAAGATGATCATGATGGGATATACTGGACAAATGGGACCACAGATGTTGAGAAAGAGGAATATAGGGCTTTTGTCTCGTTGACATTGACACCGTCAGACTGGGATGCAAGGGCCCAGTGCAAATTAATGCGGACTGGCAATGTTGATTGCACGAAAGACCTTGAAATCACTGTGTACAGTAAGTGTAATTTCAAATAGATACTATGTAGTGGAAAAAAGATTTAAAAAAAGAAAGAAAAAACAATATAGTAACTCCATTATCTAATTTTGTTTTGATAGAGAATCCAGACGGGGTCGACATGTTTCCTATAAAGCATGTGGAAGCAACGGTGGAAGGGATGCAGTACCAGCTGCAGTGTGATATCTCTGAGGTTGCCCCTGTTCAGAACCTCACTGTGAGGTGGTACAAAGACAATGAAATAATCATGATAGACTCTTTCACAAATACAAACAAACTACCAGTGAGTGAGTCTTCTATTTTGACAGTCAACATCAGCAGAAAAGACAATGGAGCTCAGTTTCGATGTGAGGCTCAGCTGGACTTTGAGCCTTTTGGACCGAAACTTCCTGCTTTTGTTGCCACACACAATGTTTCTGTACGCTGTAAGTTAACATTCCGCTTTTTCCAGATTATTTTATCATTTTTATTTTAAAATTAGACTAAAAAAAGCCAAAGTTAATATGGTTCTCTATCATGTAAATATTTGATTGATTTAAAAAGACTACATTTGCCTCTTCAGATGCCCCTGTGTTCACCAACGACATTCCTGAAGTCCACATTGTCGAAGAGGATAACAATGTCACCCTGGACTGTGAAGCTGAGGGTCACCCTCCTCCTCACTTTCAATGGACCCGTGATGGGGTGAATATGATGGAGTACACAGACAAGCTCATTATTACTCAAGTAAACACCAACACAATTTACACCTGCATAGCTGCCAATGATCTGGGAAGAATAACTAAGACAATCCATGTTAATGCGATGAGATATCCCCCGACGACACCTGCTGCGGCCAGAAACATGCCTGAGGCATCACCACTAGAGGGTATACTTCTGTCCTTTACATTAGTTTAGATATGGAATATGTATCAATAATATCTTCTTTTTTATCAACCTGTGGATATTGTTGACAACTTATTATTTATTGTGCTCCAAAATCAAATGCTAATGGAATATGTTTACTTTTGAATGACAGATTGCCCCCTAACATTGACGCCTGCTGAACTTGTGGTTAGATTTGGTGATCCAGCTTCAGCTAATTGCACCACATCAGTCACAGACGCTGCAGGAATGGGCTGGGAAGCTGCATATGGAGGCACAGGGTTTGAAAAACCACCTACTGTCACCTGGGCTGTAAAAAAACTAACATACTGGCATATTCAACCAAATTGCTACATTACAAGGATTAAACAGTGTAAAGTGTCACTAGCTGTCACTCTTTATAGTGAGTATGAGTCTACACACTACTATACATTATCTTCTGTCTATATCCTACAAATATTTTGATGATGTAAAGTAATGATGCCTTGCTTACAGAATCTCTTCATAGTTCATACAGTGCCACTTCAAAAGCAAAGTAAATATGGAAAATATAGCCTGAAATAGCATAGATCCAAATGTTTTAATCTGGAAATGAAATGGGCTCAACCATAAAACAAGCTGATGTTTTATGCAATTTACAGAGACTCCAAACACTGTGTCAGTCTCTGAGTTTCATCCTGGTCCAATGGAGGAGGGCAAAGAGCACCAGCTAAAGTGTGACATCATCAGTGTGGCTCCTGTGCAGAACCTCACGGTGAAGTGGTACCGAGGCAATGAAAGTGTGATGACAGAAACATTTAATGACACCACTGCGACCCCAGTTAATGTGTCCTCTACCTTAAGAGTGACTCCTAAGAGAGATTACAATCGAATACATTTCAGCTGCAGTGCTGAGCTGCACTTAGGACCGAATGGACCAGAACCTGTCCCTACTGTAATCTCAGAACCTTACACTGCTGATGTGCGCTGTAAGTTTTCCATTTATCTGTTTATCAAATACTTCCAATAACTATTGCTAATAACAATTTTGGTCAATTTTAATCCATGCTGATGTTTATTTGTAGATAAGCCACTGATACATGATTGTCCAACCCAATACACTGGTGTGGAGCATAACTTCAGCTTGAACATGTTACCCTGTAAAGTTGATGGGAACCCTCCACCTGTTGTTAATTGGACCTCTGAAGGAAAACACATCAATGCGTCTCAGTCTCTCACCAGGGGCCAGTCAGGAGTTTACATAGTGGAAGCTGTCAATGAACTCGGCGAGAGCAGTACCTCTGTTACTATCACAATCGAATGTGAGTACATCGGACCTGCTTGATTGTATATTTCATTACAACACAGATAAACACACTTTTTGCATTATTTATTCACAAAAGTATTTTGATTCACAGATAAGCCTTCATTTGCCTGTGAAGATAGCTATGAAGTTAAAGAGAATGATGACTCCTTTGCTGGTTGTGAACCAGAGGGAAAACCTTTACCCACCGTCACCTGGTATAAAGATGGAGTAATGGTTTCCAAACCCCCCTGGACAAAGCGTGATAGTGGGAAATATGTACTTCTAGCAAAAAACAAACATGGAACAGCCAATCACACACTCAGTCTTAATGTTCAGTGTAAGTTTTGATATTTGGAATTACAAAAATACTCTTTGTATGTTGTTTTGTTGCTTGTGAAAATAAGTGATTTGAGATTATAAATACAATTTGCAACGTATTATTTCTTCCTCTCAAATTCGACCCTTTTTCTGCACAGTTGCCCCTGAGTTCAAGGAGGCAAATGAATCCAAGGAGGTGACCCTGGGTCAGAATGTGACCGTTGACTGCAGTGCTGAGGGAAACCCTGGCCCTGTGATCCAGTGGAATTACACCCATGCAGTGAATGTGAGGGAGACCACTTGGGGGCGCCAGGCGACTATCAATATCACAGGAGCCACGTCTACCAATGCCGGTGTTTACATCTGTGTTGCCACGAATGAAGTTGGGAGTGTGTCAAGATATGTCACTCTGGCGATGAAAGGTTATTATTATTGACTGAATGGAGTGGTAACTGATGTCGATGTTATAATGCATAGGTTGCAATAAAAAGAAAAACATTTATTCATGGAGAAGTGAGAAGTACACTTTCAAATGATGTTGCTTTATCTCGTTTGTCTTATAGGTAAAACCGCTGGCTTTCCCTGGACAGTTATTTTGGGGGTGTGCCTTTTCTTAATCTTGACCATCTCAGTCATCATTTTATACCTGCGTTGGAAAAAACATGGACAATATAGCTTTGTTCCTGACAAAGCCAGGGATGGTTCAGAGATCCCTATGACTACAAAGTCTGATGGGGTGAAAGCTTAGGATATTTATGACTTGCTGAATAGGTAAGATTAAATTAGCATAAATCATGTTTTCAAAACATAATCAGATATGCCATTTATCTTACATGGAGAGAATGGAATGCAAATATTTATATTAATCTCTGCTTTTGTATGGTACTGTCCCAACTTTATGCCACTAATACTGTAAAATGTCTCTTGTACAAAAGTCTTATGACGGAGAGATTTTAATTAGGACCACAGGTGCATTGTAACATTGTTTTTTACCTGAAAGGTTTAACCTACCATTGATCTTTTTCTATTCTCAATAAAGTCAACCAATGTACCTCTTCTTTGCTTACTGCCTAAACTTTTCAATGAGCAAAACCAGTTATTTAATTTATGTCATCTTCATGGTTTCCCTTTTTTGCTTTCACAATGTAGCTTCGATTATTTTCAAAGTGTATTAGAGTTTACTTTCTACTCCCCTTGAAATGTTGGGCGTGCAAAACAAAGAAAAATAAAACAAAAAAATGAAATTTTGGTCACATTGAAAAGTGACCACAGGGGTGACTAGGATGAGTATTTTTTTTATGTTTCCTAATTTCAGATAAATAATTCACGGTTTCAGAAGTCAGTTCACATGGATGTTAAAAAGGAAGAAGAAAAAAAGAAACAGACTTCATGTCTTAATTATAAGTCATTCATGTCCATGACTTGAATAACTCAGTGTGAATTGGTAAATTTGCCAGCATCAGTCAACTTGTTATATGATCAATTGATTCATGCTGGGGAATTTTAAGATGCTCTGTCAGGGCAGCACAAAAGCTCAGTAGCTTGGTCTAGGGCACTTCAGCGGGGTGACAGTATATACCAGGATGAATATAAATAACGTTGTTTAAACAAACAAAAATCTAATTTGAAAGAACACGGAGAATCAGGATGTGGCACACTTCTCTGGCTAGTTTCGTGTTTGGTTCAGTGCACTGCCCCTTTAAGATTTAGGATTTGGGAGTGACGCGGATATGAAAGCTAGTTTATCCCTCTTTGCTTCGCTATGAAAAATATTTGGACAAACTAGACTAACGACTGCCAGCCTTGGTTAATTAGTTCATTATGATGCTGGTTTACATTATTTGTTGAATGAAGCAAAACCGGAGTGCGTAGTGGTTACGACTGATTTATCACCTCGGGATTATACTTACCCGGGCCGTCCTCCGAGCTGCTGCTGGGATAACTTTGGAGAAGTTCTTTGTATTCGGGGTGGTCAGGCGGCTTGGCCAACAAGCTGAACATGGACTGGGGCACAGAGCTTTGGGTGAGTCCATCATCTGCTTGCTCTTGCTTCGATACTAATATTGTCAGGATGGCAATAATGCAGTTCCTTGAGCAGTGTTCACGGAAGAAGCGGGCAACACTTAAATCCTGAATGTGTGGAATAAATGTCCGAAAATTAAGCGGTGAAACTTCGGCTCTGCTCGCTGTGTTTGCAAAACGGTGCATTCACGAACACGGTTCTATTTTCGGACAGTTTTCTTTAGCATGAAGGAGTTCAGACAAAGAGTGGGTCAGTAGAAGCCCCTTTAGTAACATACTGCACTTGTGGAGAGTGGAGCACATAGTTAATCTGGGATCCATGTTTGCTAGTTTTTGGTTTTTTTACTGTGTTACTCCACAGTTTTTTTGTTTTGTTTTTTTTTTTTTACAGGAACGATGTAACGTGATGTAGTGGGATGTCTGCAGTGCCCCAGGCAAAACTGCAAAGTTACTTAAATTAAAATATTATGTTTGTATAGTAAAGAAAGGAGTCATTTCCTACCTGTATTTACCCACTTTCAGGCATATGTCATCTACTGGGTATAATTTACATATAAGCACTTAAAAAGCAACTTGAACAAGTTCATGTTGTCATGTGTCAGTATACTATCTATTCTGCAAGCCGCCTTAGGTGTGCTGAGGTGTGCTGTATGGAGTGGGCTGTTTCATTGTTTACGGTCTGGCACACCTTGCTTCCATGGAGATGAAATCAGATGCTGTCATTTGCCTTGACAACAAGTTTCATCACTGGTGAAGTGCGTCCTGTCTCCACCTGAGTGGCATGTGAATTTGTTCAACAAATACTGCACAGTTTCTTTTAGATACTGATTTTCCAAGTAAGTGTGAAGGAGTTGAGTATTGGATTTAGTGCTTATGTTAGGATCCATGATTTTTTATTTCATTAGGCTCAGTTGACCTATATTGTACCACGAAAAAGGAACTACTACAGCTGGTAATTGTTAAATATGGGGGCTGTTTACCAGGTAGAAAATAAATCAAGGTGCTGCAGTTTGTTAGAAGTAAACTGCTGGACATACCAGTAACAGTAGTGACACAGTCCAGAACTGAATCCTGTTGAAAACACCCACCATGTAACATACTGCCTTGATGACTGTCCGTGCACTGTACCACGGAGATAAAGCCACACATTTGCAAACACATGCATATTTTCAGGGAACCTGAATATGTAAAATGGAGCATTGCAAAGATCAGGGTAGGGAGGTTGTGACCTCATTACAGTAGCTCCCCCTAGGCCTCTTCCCCTGTCCCTTTTCCATCGTACATGCTGATGCAACAGCCTAATTAGTTTTGCCCTACTTTGATTGAGTCAGAGAAACATCCGTACCCCAGTATTAATCAGAGGCTCTATCTTAGTATACCAGTCTTTCCTGTTCATCACATGAAGTTGCTTCACTCATTGTAGAGGAAACTCTTCACTTCAAAGCCATTATTCTGTCTTCAGTCTGTGAAATGTAAATGGAATATAAATATAAATGAAGATGATTTGTTTTCCTTCTATAGCCTCACCTGTCTGGTTAGACAAAGCCCTGCAGGCATAATTGGTTCTGGTAATGTTTAGCCAGAGAGTCATCCTGTGGGCCAAGTCAACTCTGTGGCATCTGTCCCCTGATTGTCGTTAATCCAATGGCTATTTTAAGGCACAAGTTTGCGAGTGGAAGATCAGTGTCTAGGCATTAGCTGTGATAGCGAGTGCTACCAGGCCACTCCTGTGAACTACTATGGCAGGTCTGGCCGGGCCAGGCCCTTAATTTTCTTGAAGACAGGGTGACTCAGGGCTGAAACATCCACCTAAGCCTTGTAGGTTGGTGACTTTCAGCGTGACTCCTATACGAGTTATGTGGCATGCAGTTGATGCCAGTTTTCTCTATGAGGCTTCTAGACTTACAGGAAGATGAAAGGACACTTCGGATCCTTGCTAGGTTTAGATAAGACCTTTCATACCCCAGTTTTGAAGCATGATGATGAAGTTATCATTTCCGTGCTAGACCTACAATATTTAGTGCACCTATCAAAATGGTGAAATGAATGGAGGAGAGAACAACGCTACTGATACTAACAAATTTTCCTGAGGAACGTGTTACAATATGTAAAAATGACCCAAAATGTCTAAACTCCATGTAAAGGCATGGGCGGAGGGCGGAAGCTACAGCGAAATAGCTAGGATGCAATCCATAATTTTACATGAAACAGGGCATTTGCTGTTGAAATAAAAGCGTGACCATTTTACAGCTGTCAGGAGCAGTTTCATGTACAACCATTTATGATTTATGAAAATCAGTTCAGTACAAACCCAGCCTACAGGGACCTATAAAGATTATTTTCACTGTGGCTTTGGATGGTAATAAATTGCAGCAGTCTGACAGCCACTGGTGTTTGACTAGACACTGACTATGTCCTTGAAAGCTATTTTGATGTATTTTAAGATAGTTTTAATGAGGTTGGAGTTTCTAATTGGGGCACTCTTGTTTTGAATCAAGCAGTGACAGTTAATTTAAGAGATTATCAGACGCTACTTTTTGTGTCATTTACAAAAGAGCTCACAGTTGGAGTTCACCCAAGGGCCGTCCTTTTAAAGCAGTTCTGCACTCAACCTGAAAAACATGATATACTCTACCTATACAGAGAGAACAGTCAACATAACCTACATATAACTTTTTTGTCGGAATAAGAAGAAATATACAACCCATAATATTTTTTTAATTTTAAACTAGAAGAATTTAGTACATGACGCAAACTCAGTAGATATTTTGTTAGCCAGTGTTTAATCTGCTGCAACCATTTCTCATAGTTTTAGAGTGTGAGAACTGGTGTTGATGCTCTGGGTAAGAAAATATGTCTTTTTAAAATTATTATAGAGATGATTTGTGTAATAGATACAGTAAAGTGGAGCCTGATCATCTTTATACAACATCTTATAAAATTACTCCAGTACTATGAGATAAGATCATGAATGAATGCTATCTTTTTTTTAAGGGGGGATATAGATAGGATGGCTAGACTGTCTTGAAGCTACTTTCATAATTCATAATCCTGAGAAATATTTTTAAAAAGCTAATTCACTATTGGAACAATAAGAGAAGAATTCAACACACAACAATAGGTGAAAAACAGTGTTTTGGTATTACAGTGGGAGTCAACTTCCTCTGCAGTGTTATGCTTTGTCGTGCTATAATAGATATGACTATTAAAACAGAAACGAAACGTGCCAGGAAACTGATTCACACTCCCAAAAAGATGTCTTTATTAATTGTAATGAATACATTTGAATGATGACAACCTATCAGAGGACAGCTATGATGCAGGGTATTTAACTGAATGCAGAAGTGTTCAATTGTCAAGCATATCTTACCTGCATCTGTTTTGCCAACATGACCAAGTGTGCATAGTGCAGTTATGTTGTTTAATATGTTAGTGTAAATACTAGATTGCAACACAGTGTTGTCCATTACTTACTGGTAGGTTTCTCTTCGAGTGTGAGACAAAATACTGGTTTGGGGATCCGCTGCCCAACCTACACGGAGACTACACTTAACACCTCCCCATCAATCTCCACAGTAGTTGACCTGTTTTGTACACTGCCACAGACCGACCGGCAGGCCAGAACCTGAATATGCAAATATTGGACTTATCTATGCAAAATGCCTGCATCAAGAGCTGAGAAAGTATATAACTTTTCATTTCTGTTATCATAGCCTTTCCATAATAGGATGCATAAACTCCTCGTAGTCATGCAATAATTTATCGACAATCAAGGATAATTGAGATATGTCAGCCTTCCCCATTGCCCTGATGCAAGGTTTGACCATTGATCTATAACTCTGGGAGTGAATGTGGCTAAAAGTTGATGGCACTGCACTTCCACATGGCTTACCTTGACTCTCCAGCTGTGCTGTGTAACCATGGCTACTCTTTTAATGTATCTAAAGTTCCCTCCGTCAGGTTCCTCATCCATCGTATGTTACGGTGGATTGTATAAAAGCTCCTGAGTGTTTGAAAACAACACTAGGTCAGGCCTCGACCTGCAGGTCATGTATGCTACCAGCTGTGCTCCTTTATGCTTATACACAATTAGTTATTCTTACTAGCTCCTTACCAGTTCAATTCTATTTAGATTCATGCTGCCTTCAATGTTGGGTTACTTTTTGGGTAAGTGGCAGCACATCAGCTTTTCTCTAGTAGTGAATCCAGTGTGTTTTGTGGCCAGTATAGATAACAGATGCAGCTTCAGTCTTCTGTTCCGTCTATGTGGTAAGGTTGAACTGGATGTAGGCAGTTACTGCTTGGGTTTAAGTCGTTCGAGGAAACAAGAAGAAAATATTTTCTTAACACAAGCACCTTAGGAAAATTGGAAGAACTGTAGCTTTAGGTTGGCTGTATTGACTATCGTTACTTTTGCTTTGTAATTAATGGAACTGAATTAAAACCCCAATGCTGCCTATTGGTTAGGTGTTATCGTGGTGATGGATTGCAGGCCTCTGTTTTAACCTTTTAACTGTGTTCTGTAATTAGGCTAAACGTTGTGTCATTCATTTGGCTTTTGTCTCTTTTGTTTTACCTGAAGGGCAGGAGGGGTACAGAAGAACATGGCCCAACTTGTCAAGAATCCCCCCCTCACCCC
>NW_019524233.1:24850-47592 GCF_002814215.2 Seriola lalandi dorsalis
CCACCCCCCCCCACCCTCAATACTTGAGGGCGGCAGCAAAGAAAGCTTGTGGGAATTGTTCTGAGTGTAGAACGAGGGAAGATTGGCGTAGATATCATCTCTCACTATTAGCGGACTTGTCTTAGCTTGTAGGTGTCATCATAAAGTGCCTGACCAGAGACGGAGCAAAAGAGGAAGAGAAACATAATATACCTCCTTCATACTGAAAAACGTGAAAAGGAAAAGTCAGCAATTTCAGTTGTACATGAAACAGACATGAAATAGGTCAAACTTCTACACTAATGAGGGCTCTGTAAAGCTCCCTTGAAGTAATTTAATACTTGACACAGTACAATGTATCAGAAGAGCACCACCGTCTTCCTGCCTGAGAATTGTGACCCCTGTTGTGACCCTGTGTCCTTCCACTGTCCTCTGTCTCGGACAACTCAGGTGCCTCATGAGTTAAAGCTGAGCGGAAGTTTAGAGACTGTTGCCAAGATTTTCTGCACATGTGGAGAGCATTTGTGGAATCCAACATGTAGGAACAAACCTTGACGTGTTTAGTTTATTGCCCTCCATTCATGATTCTTCTAGATGACCTCAAACTCAGACCAGAGGAAACATCCAAGTTATTCCGCAGAAGTTAACACATGTTCCGTATCCCACAGTGTGATGCCTTGATATCTTTTCCTTATTTGTCTCTCATGCTCCTTTCCCTAGGACCAATATGACATCATTGAGAGGCACACACAGTCTGGCCTGGAGCTGGTGGAGAAGTATGTGAAATTTGTGAAGGAGAGGACAGAGATTGAGCAAAACTATGCTAAACAACTGAGGTAGGCCTCGCTCTTGTTGTCGTTCTCCTGCGCTATCTGCCTCAAATGCCTCTGTGCGAGTGTGTTGCTCAAAGCAGCTCGCGTCTGTGTGTTTATGTGTGCGTGTGTTTGCTTGTGTTTGCATGGGTGCATGTTAAAAGGATGTGTATGAAATGTTTGTGGGGTCTTATGACTACTTTGGGACAGAATCTAACTTGTCTCTGAAACACTGGCCTCATTCTCCAGCTGCAGTGTGCTCTCTCTCTCTCTCGCTCGTTCTCTCTTCGTCCACGGTGCTCCCTCTCCCAGTTGTCCTCCCAGTCTACAGGGCCCACATCTGTTGT
This sequence comes from Seriola lalandi dorsalis, assembly GCF_002814215.2. Taxonomy (NCBI): domain Eukaryota; kingdom Metazoa; phylum Chordata; class Actinopteri; order Carangiformes; family Carangidae; genus Seriola; species Seriola lalandi. The sequence continues at coordinate 25,989 of NW_019524233.1, forward strand.
AGTGCTGAGCTTTGCCGGAGAGGAGAGGAAGTGGGAGCAGACTGGCACATGATAGACAGGATGTGGTCAGAGGGAGAGTGAAAGAAGGAAGAACAGCTATTTTAATATGTTCATAAGTGGACTGTTGTTTTTAATTCTATTGTATAAGAACAAGAACAGTCAGTAGATGCACACTATATGAACAGTTTCATTTAGTATTAAGTGTTTGCTGACCAATTGTTTGATGCACTTTCACTGTCCACAGGAACCTTTCAAAGAAATTTAACATAAAACGAAGCAGCAAAGATGAACCAGAGTGCAGGTGAGCCATCATGGGTTTTTGTGCAAAGGGATACATGACTGAAACCATTTGATTTTCACTTTTATTTTTTTCTTTAAAGTGGCTTTAATCAATCAACAGAATAAAATGACATTGTGAAAAACAAAATGAAAGGGGTCGCCTCAAAGTAATGATCTTACATAGAATTACCACCTGAATTTGCATCTCCCCTCGTCTTTATGGTTTAGCTTTATAGTGAGCTTCAGTTCATTGTTTAGCTAACCGGCCCGAAATTGTATTGTTTTGGTCCACTCTCATAGAGTAATTTTCAGCTGAAGCAGGCACTTTTCAAAGAAAAAGCCCCTTACCCACAAAATACTACCTCCTCACTATGAAACAGCAGTTTGGTAGAGACCAAAAATGGAGCTACTAGAAATTTAATATTGGACTTGCTCGCATCAGGTGTACACAAACACAACTCACAAATGAATCAGCGTTGCTTCGAAATTATATTCACAGGTTCACTATATCAGTGTAAAAGGTGATGATATTGTTTATGTTTCCACTGCCCTGAAAATTATGATGATTATTACAGGTTTAAGGATATACACTGACCGAGCACTTTATTAGGAACACCTTACTAATACTGGATTCCACAAGATGTTGGAAACTGCTTTGAGATTCGGGTTCACGTTGAAAATGAATGCATCACATGATTACTGCACATTTGTCAGCTGCACATTCATGCTGCAAATCTCCTGTTCTACCACATCCCAGAGGTGTTCTACTGCATTCAGATCTGGTGACGGGGGAGGCCACTTAAATACACTGAACTCATTGTCATGTTCATGAAACCAATTTGAGACGACTTTTACTCTGTGATATGCTGGACTTAGCCATTAGAGGATGATAAATTGTGGCCGTAAAGGGATGCACATGGTTGGAACAACACTCGGATAGGCTGGAGCATTCAAATGATGTTTGATTTGAGTTGCCAAGAAAACATTCCCCACACCATTACACTACCACCACCAGCCTGGACTGTTGACACAAGGCAGGCATGGATTCATGCTGTTGATGCCAGGACCCGATGTGGTCTTCTGCTGTTGTAGGCCATCCACCTCAGTGTCTTGTAAAGAGTGGTTATCTGAGTAACCATAGCCTTTCTATCAGCTTTAACCAATTCGGCCATTGTCATCTGACCTGAGATCTGTGCTGCAGAGATCACAGAATATCAGAAAATCTCAAACCAGCCCATCTGGCACCAACAATTATGCCACAGTAGAAGTCACTTAATCACATTTCTTTCTGATGTTTGAGGTGAACATTAACTGAAGCTCCTGACCTGTATCTGCATGGGTTTTATGTGTTGCAATGCTGCCACATGATTGGCTGATTGGATAATTGCACGGAAAGGCAGTTGTACTGGTGTTCCTAATAAAGTATTTGAGCAATATACATTGAGCCGCAAAGCAATGTCAGGTAAAATTGTAAAAACATGGTCTATTTGGATTACCAACTATCCCTAATAGTTTGTGAAGCACTCACTGAGGGAACTAACAAAACTCAGAGCTCCAAATAATATCATGCTTCAAACAGATAGGTATTGTTGTGTCGTTAGTGTGGTCCATGCCGTGGTGTGGTGTTGCTGTTGGAGCCATTTAAATGGCCCTAGAAGGAAGCAGGAATCAAACAGCTTCTTATCTTGACTTGGCCCAGTGTTGACTTCTTTTGGAGCCTGTGTATTTATCACCTTATCAGTGCCCCAATCACTTATCTCTCCACCCTTTCCTCTCTCCTCCTCTGGACGGCAGATTTTCCAGCTACCAGTCTTTTTTGGACATCCTGAATGAGATGAACGACTACGCCGGGCAGAGGGAGCTAATTGCTGAGAACATGATGATGAACATTTGCATTGATCTCACCAAGTACCTGCAGGAGCTCAAGCAGGAACGAAAGACGGTGAGTTTGATTTGGAGAAGACCAGGAGTGTACTGGGTTAGGCTGGTTAAGGTCTGTCTCTGCAGGCACCAGTACACTCCAATTGAATTGAATTTGGTGCGTTTCAACATGTATAGTGGTGTTTAAGACTAAATATTTAGTGTCGTACAGTGTTCAGGCTCCTTAGAGGAAGTTTTCCCACAGCCTTGTTGTTCGCCCTTTAATGCAGCTTCAACTGTATGTTGTTAACTATGTTGTATTGTAGAGTTTGGGCCATTTTTGCTTTATTTTAATATGTTTGGTTTTTACTAGTTTCATTGTTTACTTCTTGATTTTGAGCCATGTCTGATCTCATTGCAAGCTCCTTTACCTGGTGTGGACGAAACAATTAGATCGGACAGAGTGTACACAGTAATACACTGGTATGTGCCTGCAGCATCGTATTCAACAGCAGCCTGAGAACAAGCCAGATGGGATTTTCATTTGGAGTATACGGCACAAACTGCTGAGCTGGAGTGTAAAGGGTGGGAGGAGAAAAGTGGGAGATTTAAAGGAGGAGTGGAGATCTCACTGTTGTGGCAGGAAGGAAGCCTTACTTAGAATCTCCTGAGGGAAGCATGGTTCGAGCATTGGTGTGCCATTTCTCTATAAAGAATGCTTTGGCTCTGTCCCACTGGATTGCAGAACACTGCAGCCATGTACAGGCTTGTGCTGCAGACGTGATGTCTCAAACAGACACACTGGTATTTGTTTTCTTGTCTGTTATGTTGTGTGACTTTAGGAGGTCATTGTTTATTTGTTGTCTGGCCCTACACATGGCTGTCACCCTCTCTGACATCTGAGCCTCCTCTCACTCTGTCTGTTTTTTATGAATGTCTGCAGTATCTCATGGAGGCCAAGAAGGCCCAGCAGAGTTTGGAGAGCACCTACAAGCAGCTTGACAGTGTAAGTCCAGAGCTAGGATTTTAAACGAATGAAAGACCTTGAAATTTCTGAAATACATTTTTCATGAAGAGGCATCCAATATGCTTGATGTACCACAACAACATTTTATATTATAATAAGCAAGACTATATTTCTTTGGTTCTTTTTTCTTTATTTTGGGTTAATTAGAGAAGTAGTATTCTTTGAAAGAGAATGACTGCACACTCAGTGTGGTCAGTCAGATGGCTATATTTGTCTATAGTAAAAACAGTTGGACAGAATGGAAAGCAGGTCTCAATTTTGGACCCGTATCATCAATCCAAGACCTATTTAGTGACAGAAATCTTATGGTCCCTAAGCCTAAAACCTCCCCTATCCATCTTTTTTAGAAAGGCAGTAAAAATAAATCTTTTGCTCAAAATAGTAGAACCTCCTCATATTTCATTCAGGCAATGGCCTCACTTAGCTGGATGAAATGAACATGGTCTCTCTATTTTTCTCTTTCATTTCTTTCTCCACACCAGAGTAAAAAGCGCTTTGAGCGGGAGTGGAGAGAAGCGGAGCGTGCAGCACAGTATGCAGAGAAGACCGATCAAGACATCAATGCCACCAAAGCAGATGTTGAAAAAGTAACAAGGAGGGGGGGATAAATAAATCTACATGATAAGGACCATTTCACACAATCAAAGTAGAATCAGATGCAACTGGCCAACCTGTGTGTGTGTGTGTGTGTGTGTGTGTGTGTGTGTGTGTGTGTGTGTGTGTGTGTGTGTGTGTGTGTGGCTGTAGGCCAAACAGCAGGCTCATATGAGAGCACATGTTGCAGAGGAGTGTAAGAACGACTACGCTGCTCAGCTTCAGAAGTACAACAAGGAGCAGAACCAGTTCTATTTTAATGATATGCCACTCATCTTCAACGTAAGTGAGCTAAACACTGCAACATGACAATATTCCCGCCCTCAACATTATGGTACAGTGCTAACTAACTTTTAGTTAGGCAAAAAATTGTTAAAACTGACTTTTCATGTATGATGAATGACTTGTATGGCATATTGCAAATTAATTAATGATGTTACTAACATTTTGAGATTGAATCCGGATCATATTTAGTACTTTTTATTTGAAATGCACATTGTAAAATTGAAAGTCAACAATTTTTGCTGACATTTGAAGTAATAAAAACCAGTAATAAAAGTACTGGTACAAAAAGTGAACAAAAACTCACTCACTGAGTAAACGTCAGAGAAGAATCTTTAGTTTAGTCAGACACTTTTGTTTCACATATTCACATGCTTAAGTTTTGGCTTTGAAGTTTTCATCAGCGTTTCAGATTTTATTTGTATTAACAAATATATTTTATAATCATAAATAACTAAACTTCTTCAGTTACTGTGTGTTGTATTTTGCCCCAGAGGAGGTGCTGTACCATATAAATGTCATATTATGAACTTAATATTGAAATACACATTTTATTATGGGCTATGTGTAAACCTAATAATGACAGTGTCTGAGCAGCTGTTGTTGTGTGTTTACTAGAAATTGCAGGATCTGGATGAGAGGCGAGTACGGAAGTTGGCGCAAGGCTACGTCTTGTTCTCAGACACAGAGAAGCATGTGATGCCTATCATTGGCAAGTGCCTGGAAGGCATTACTAAAGCTGGCACTAATGTTAATGAGAGGAATGTAAGTCGGTCTCAACAAATGCTAAATGGATTTTAATGTGCAGCATGGCTTTATGCAGCCCACTTGTTTTATTTTTTTGCATCTGTTTGATAATAACTCTTGATTGCTCTTATCCATAATTGCATCTAATGCAGGACTCCATGGTTGTAATAGAGCAGAACAAGTCAGGCTTTGAGCGTCCTGGAGATGTGGAGTTTGAGGACTACAGTCAGGGTATCAACCGTGCCTCATCCGACAGCAGCCTGGGTACACCCAAAGGCCCCATGGACCTTCTGGGAAAGAACAAGGGCAAAAACTTTTGGCTTTTCAGCAAAAGGAGTAAGGTAGGACATTTCACGCTAGCAGAACACATTAGGCCAATTTAGCCTAATGACATGGCCTCACATTTTGCATTATGGAAATTGTGAAATGAATGAGTTGGCGTCAATGACCAACGACGGCAGCCAGTGAGATTAGTGGGACTCCTTGCACGGCAGTGTTACTGTTTGAGCCACAGAACCAGGAGGCAGAGTCAGGAAATCCCCTCTACAGAGAGCACTCATGATCGACCTGTGGTTGTGGCTACACACACATGCAATGCACAAACACACATACACAGCCCCTCTCATCTCTAAAGTTCAGGATAATAATGCATGAACCTCTTTTATTATGTTACACATGAACTGACACACACCCCAACACTTCTAGAAAAGGCCCTTTGCATGACTCTGTCCCTGGCTGTGAGTGAATAAACCTTGCCCCCCTACACCCTCCCTCTCTGTGCAACGTGGTTTCCAATAGGTCAACTGGCAGTCAGCATTCTGCTGTGCTTGTGCTTTCATCAGCACAGGGCCCAAACAATATTGAATTTTCCTCTACAGGGATCCACAAACACACTGCTTTCATTATACTGCCCAGAACCTAGCATTATGTCTCTCATCACAATAAAATCTTTGTACCAACACTGGGATGACACCAGGTTTGCCAGGTCAGAAAAACTAGATCAGGGCCAACCACACATCCGTGCTAAAAATGTCAACATTGACATTTTTGTATTAAGCTCTTGAGTATCTACTTGGGTCAAGAAGCGCTTCTCTACAGTGTAAATCGTGGAGCACTCTTGCTGAGGTCCAAAATTAAAGTGGTGATATGAGAGGCTGACCACTAACCAGCTAATGGTCCCCCCTCCTCCAGTCCCAGCACTAAACGATCCCTTCTTCCCTCCCTGCAGTGTTTGCTTGTTCAGCGCCTCTCTTCTCTGTGCATGTCTTACTGGCTGTGCTCTGCTGTGCACTCTTCCTGTTCTGTGTATGTGTGTGGCACACTGCTCTGTGTCATCAGTCATGCTCTCCCAATTAGGCCTGTAGCAGTATGAATAGGAGGCTGACTATATTGGCTTGAGTGAGCTTTTGGTTTATGTCTGGTCCCGAAACATTTCCATTCTTAACTGCTCTCCTGTATTTAGATCCCCATAACTCTCAAGAAAACTAGCACCTACCCACTAGATGTTCACATAATAATAGTGTTGTACTTGCAGCTCTCAGTGTTTACACAGGGGACCTTGGTGTAGGGCTGTTTTAGATATATACTGTTGGAGAATACAAGGTATCGGCCTCCTATGTAATTTAACTAATAGAGCCCACCCCCACCTTTCCACATAAACATGTAGCAGAAACAAGAGATTTTACTGTACTTCACTCCCGGCATGTTTTCAAGTTAACCTCTTTCTAAGAGGTCATAAAGGGTATTCATCAAGCCCCAAAAATCTCTAAGCACTATTCCACTATGTTAATTAAGCAGGCTATTAATAACAACTGTACTGATATATAAATTAATATTTCATCTATAATGATCAGACTGGGAGATAGCACAGATTTCAAACTGAATCCTAATGATTAACTTGCCAAATTGGCTTAGGGAAAGTTTTTTCTTTTATAATGTGGGTGTAATTTCCACAGTTTGATTCATTATACATGTCATTTATAATACTGACCATGTTCACTGTAAACCCCTCAAGACTGTTACAGCTTAAAATCTCAGAAATCTTTGCAGATATTTTTATTACAAACTTGCAGTCAGATTGAAAGAAGACCACTTTTACCCATTTTCCTTGGGCCACTTATTTGGGAGTGAAATACAGATGAATCCATCCAAACTCTCCATTCATCAATTGCTGTGTGTGCATTCTGGCTTGGTCAAACTTGAACCAAGAAGCAGCTCATAAATACAGTTTATGTTTACAGTATATAACACTTCACTTTAATATCCATTTCCACTTCCAAGTAAGTTGTGAAGTCCTATTCAATCAGTTGTGAAGTTGTGTCTTTACAGTGTCCCTGCAATGAGGCTGGGGAGTACAATATGACCTATGATGGGGAGACCTATGTGAAAGAACCAGGCTGTAAAAAATACAATTCTCTCAAACCATTTGAAGTTCAAATTTAGTTTAGTCTCATTGGCCTGCCCCAGTTCCTCATTGTGGCTCACTCTACCCTTCAACCTGGAGTGAGTGTGACTGCAGGTGTTGGGCTGCTGTGCCGCTGGTTGGGAGCTGTGGTTGGATGCTTGCAGTGTGTTTTTTGTCATTTTAGTTTTTTTATTTTTTTATTTTTATTTTTTTTTGTTTTAACGTGCGTGTCAACGAGAGCCAAAGAGACAGATGTGTGTTTGGGCTTCCGTGCTCTCTGGGCTCGTGTGCTGGGTTTGCTCCAGTGTTGTCTTCCTGGCTTTGTGGTGTGCTTTAAGGTGTTGACGGTGTCTTTTTCTTTCCCTTGTCACCTTGTTTGTTTTTGTCTTCCCTCTTTTTTTCCATCCTTCCATCCCCTTCTCCCCTATCCCATACACCACCCTCCGCCTGCATATCTCATGCTCGGGTGCCGGTACTTTGGTCTCGCCCCACCCCAGCTCTCTCCCTCCACGCTCCCACCTTTCTCCACACCCCCCGCCCCCTCACCTTCTAACGGACCCCCTTCCCCCAAGTTTGGCCGGGACCCCCTGTCGTACTGTTTGAAGGAGATCAATAAGACAGTCAAACCCAGAATCTCTTCGTTCCGGACGCTCAGGAGATCGGTGAGTCACCAGAGGAGAAGGTTGGAGTGCCAGGAGACCTCCGCCCATCAGGGCTTGCTCATCATCCTGTGCTCCTGCCTCTGCGACACTCGCTGAATTCCTCAGATGAATAAGACTATTCACATTTTTCAGACTTACACATGTGGCATAGCTCTTACTTCTCACAATGACTCTACCACTATTTTAATATTTGTGTGTGTTATGTAGTGAACACCTTTTTGGGGTTGAGAATCACTTTTAAGGATATTGTGAATTTTTCTGTACACATACTGTTTCTTTTTGTCCTCAGAAATTTACTCCAGAGAGGATCACGGTAATATTGACAACAAAACTGGTGTGGGGGGGGGTCTCAGCTGTGTGACACATAAAAAAAAAGAAAAAAAAAGGCCACCTTTCCATTACAACAACTCACCTCATTGTACTAATTCTCCCCTCACAAAACTCTGCTGAGGTTTAGATGACTGAACGCCAGCATCATGTAATGTTGCAAAATGCTTGTTTGTTTTGAAGAGGTGGCCACCTGGTGGTGGAGCAAGGGAGGAATGCTTGGTAGCACGATGATGAAACTGAACAATTCATAACCCGAATTGTAAAATGGCCCTAGTTGTTTCCGCACTCTCCTGTGTCATCTTTTCCAACCAAGATTTAATTTCTTGGATATGATATAAAACATAGGAAAATGTAGAGTTATAAGAGTGTGCTACATTTGTTGTGTCCATGGGTGGTGGTTTTGGGTTCAGCTCACTGTTGTTCCTCACTGGCTTTACATTCATTTGAAGCCCAAGCATGTCTAACCAAGAGATCTGAACGTCAGTTAAAACATTGTGCTTTGAGCTGAACCCAAACCGCACGCTTGAGTTCCTGAAATGTTTCTGTTATCGTGGTTTCTGTTGCTATGAAACTGCTGCTTTTAGTGTAAGGTTGAGATCAGTGTTAATCCACCCTTCCTGTGACCTTCCGCAGCCTACAGTGACTGAGGACTTCGCACATCTCCCTCCAGAGCAGCGCAGAAAGAGGTTGCAACAGAAACTAGAGGAAATTTGCAAGGAATTGCAAAAGGAAGTAGATCAGAGGTGTGTGTGTGTGTGTGTGTGTGTTTGTGTGTATATATGGGTATCCTTCTGCGTATTAATAACCATCTCTGTTAGAACCTCTCTGGTGGGCGGAAGTTGGTTGATATAACATTCATACAGTGCACATCAGTGTGTATAACTCTGTGTTGCCTCTGTGAGCGTTTGAATTGTTTACCCAGCCCTGAGCTCTGCAGGGAACCGATTTCTACTGAAAGTCACTTTCCCACTTCCTCTCTTGTTCTTCTCTTCTCGCTCTCTCCCCGCTCTTCAGTGAGGCCCTGGGGAAGATGAAAGATGTTTATGAGAAAAATCCTCAAATGGGAGACCCTGCTAGTCTGGCTTCCCAAATCAGCCAGACTTCCCAGAATATAGAGCGGCTCAGAGGAGAGGTGAACAAGTATGAGGTAATCATGACGTCTATCAGGAGGTCATTTACCATTATGAGGCATTATATTATGAGGTCATAAGACTCTTGGCAGTTTATTCTTACTTATATTAAAAGTCATTAGGTGTTGTTTATGTAAAATATTATGATCACATTCCTTGCTTTTGAGTAGAGCATATTATGTCATCATAACAGCCTCGGTTGTTCAATATTATGCGGTAATCAGGCGCTCCGCTATTAATTCAAAGTAATCTGTAGTTAATTAGAAGTCCTGATCCAACTTAATATTACATGTTTAAATATTCATTTTTTTTGTAACTTCCTTGTTCCTTAGACCCAGTCTTTCAAGAAAATGTTAGGCAGAGGTTAGGCAAAGACGGTACATGACGTGAAAGGGACAGATGAAAGCTGCTGTTCTAAAAACAAGAGGAGGCAATTAAAGGAATTAAACTCTCAGTACCCGATTATTTCATTATCTGTAAACAATTCCTCCTCATAACATGACCTGGTATATCTATCAGTAAATGCATTATCTCACAGTAATCGGTATTAATGGGGTTTTCTGTTCCACCTCCTCGTCATTGTGGCTCTCTTCTCTCGTGCAGACTTGGCTGGCTGAAGCAGGAGGTCGAGGGGACACATTGCGCTATAAAAGTCACACATTCAACAATAACGGAGCTCATGATGCACAAAGGTAACACTCAGCTCTACTAATAGACATTATGTTTGACACACTGAGGTGTTATTTGCTTTGTACACTTTTCTTCTCTCTCTCTCTCTCTCTCTAGTCCTGATGGAGCTCACTCCGATGAAAGCACTCCTGATCCCTCCCAAGCCATCTACGCAGAGTTTGATGATGACTTTGAGGATGACGAACTAGCTGCTCCTATTGGGAAATGCACAGCCATGTACAACTTCCCTGGTATGTAAGCCACATGAGAAGCAAGGTTACAACAGTTCATGGGCAGAAATCATGAGTCAAAGTTTTCCTTGGGCTTACTCAACAAGGCTTGCGTAGTCTTGTATCCATATACGAGCACGGGGATATTTGCTACCATGGAGTCTGTCCTTTTCTTTTCAGGTGCCAGTGAAGGGACCATCTCTATGCAGGAGGGGGAGGTGCTGGCTGTGGTAGAGGAGGACAAGGGCGATGGCTGGACCCGTGTCCGTAGGAACAATGGAGATGAAGGCTACATACCTACATCTTACGTCACTATCACCCTAAACAAATGACAGTCAAACACTCGAGGAACAGCAGAGGAAGAGATTAACACTTCAGAAAACTGTGTGCAGTTCTTCTCCTGGGACCGATCATAAAGAAGCCACGGCACTCTGGGCGAGACCACCGGTGTATCCAGGAAGTGATCCAAATAAGGTGCTTTGATTTCTTGAGATAGGTGCCCCATATTAGAAGAGGAACGGTGCTAACAGTATGTTTCTCATCGCTCACATTACATTATTGTAATCCTCAGTTACCTAAGCCACCTAAACCACAAGGTTATTTTCATTTTGATTGCATGTCACAATAATTTTTTTGGGTTTGGTTAATTAGTGTTGCATGGATCTTAGGCACCATCATTGTACAAGTGCTTGCCTCGTTCCACAGCCTAATAAAGGCTTAGCTTCTGGATGTGAGAGGAAGAAGTCGAGAAGGGGGAGGAAGATGAGTGCTGCTGCCATCTTTACACTGAGTCTTTATACCAGGAATACTTAGGAGGGAGTTACCTCGCCAGTTTACCTATTCCAGATAAATAATTACCTGCTCTGGCCCATGATAGTCCACTCCGCCGCTTAACGTAGAGTAGAGTATAATCTGTTGCAGTTTGTTTTTGTTTTTTTTTCTCTCAAGTGTGCCACTTTCTAGCTTTAATAGCACTTGCGGGGATGTACGGCATCGTCACTTTGCTCACGGTTGGACTCGAGATCTTGAGGTTTTGCGCGCGGGGGGGGGGGGGACTATGTCACTCTTGGTTTTCAGCCATTTGTGAGATCAAAGGTGTGGATAGCTCTCCTGTCATGGTAAATCAGATGCACACAACAGTACAAACACTTCTAACTTTCAGACAATCACAGCCATATCATCATTTCACTTCGGTCTATAGCAGTAACAAGGATAAACAGTAGCTGTTGTTTTCTAATAGTTACAACCTGAAAATTGTTCTAAAAATAATTTATTACAAATGTGTATGTTCTATAAATAATATTTTGTTGTTGTACTTTGTATTAAGGAGGTTCTCACATTTTTCTTATCCCCTTGCACACATAGTGGACACTTTGTAGCCACAAAAGGGAGTAAATAATGCACACACAAAATGTGCTACATTAAGACTATTGTATTTATGTAATAAATAATATATATTTTAGCTATCACAACACCACTATTGTCTTATTAGCTTTTTAACCATTCAAATAAAGATAGTTACATCGTGAGAGAAAACTAAAAGTCTCTTGTTGCTGATGATGTTTTGTTTGGATTTACTTCACATCTTTTCAAGTTGATCCACGTCCTGTTTTTATGTTGTTATTGAGCCAGCAAGAAGCAGTAACTGCTCATGTGTCTTTGGTGCCTTTCTGGTTAAAAGCATTGTGTATATACCATTTTTGCATATAAGATATTTCTTTTTTTTTTTTTTTTTCAAGACTTAATAAATGCAAAGCACATTTCAAAGTTAGAAGTGGTTATGTCATTTCTGGCCTTGGAAAATAAATATTTGAAACAAACATAGTGTGTGCTCGTTCTTTTTGTGAATTTGAGCACTGACACCCATTTCAAGAGTTTCTGTCCCCTTGAACAACTGAGTCAATACATTTCCTGCTCACCGGGACAGTTTAGTCAATACCTGTGAACATGCATCACTTTAAACTGAAGCAGGAAACTGGAGAGCTTGAATTTATGGTTTCACACTAAATGATAAATATGGCCCATATACTATAAAATGAATGAGGCAGTGGACGGATGCAAGATTTGAGGATTTGCAGGACAAACACAAGGTTTACTGTAGATCCTGCCTTCATACTGCCGCGTCCATGTGACATTTGATATTTATTGGATTTCTAGTTTCATGACACAGCCATGCAGGTTTACAACCACTGACAAAAATAACAAAAATTCTAAGACCTCCACAGTTTTGATTCGGTCTAAATGCTTTCAACACACAGGAAACAATATTATATCTCTAATCATGAAACAATCCATTCACATCCACCCAAACCTGTAGCACTATAGTTTACATTTTAATTAACACATTTTGTTTAATGGCAAAACCTATCTACATTTCCACATATAAGACTTTTAGGATTTAAGCCCCACAACTCTCAACCCAATTTTTATTTTAATACATTTTTTTGTTCAATAAAAAGAGGAAAAGGGCATAATTCTTTCAGGGAAACTAGAATTCATTGCTACGCCTCCAACCATCCACTGATCAAAGTGCATGCAGCTCATTCTCAGTAGGTGGCACTGTTGCATCATTTCTTAGGGAAGTGGCATAGCTCTGCCATCTACTCTTCCCTCTGCATAATTATGTTTTTAATATAGGCCATGCATTTGCATACCTGATTAAACTGTACTGGCTTCAAAACCATACTGTTTATAATGACTAATTAATTAACCCCAAATTGGCATGCGCCCCACTTTCGTAGTCACCTTATTCACAACAGCAGACAAAGACAAAGACGATGAACGTGAACTTGGTCAAAAACAAGATTTTAAGTAAATTATTTTGTCATATTTGTGAAAATTAAAAATCACTGTTGGGAGAAATGATAGAGGTCTGTTCAGCTAATGGAGCATCCAGCAGTGGCATGCTGTGGCATTGACTGACTGGTCTGATGACTGAGGAATTGGATCATCATTTGTATGCAAAGCCTTTCGTCTCAAGATGCTTTAAAGGTCAGCTTTTCAATAAGGCTACTGGATCCAGCCAACATCCTGCGCCTGCCTACAGCTGGGAGACAACATTGCATCCTGGCACCTCAGCCCAGCCTGGTGGGGACAATAAAGAGTAAATTCACACTAAATTGCATATAGCAGAGAATGAAACACCTGCTGTGCTACGTGCTATGTTCATGCATTAACCATGTTGCATTCCTGGCCACTCCCCAATCATCTGCCACTACACCTGCAGTAATGTCTCTGACAGAATATGGAAAAGCAACATGGTTGGAGGTTTGCACCCACACAGAGAGGTGCAACAGCAGTTTTTAGTCCCTTGTGAATCATTAAAGAGTTATCCTTTTAAAACAGACAACAGAGACGGGCCAATTTCACCTTGGCAGTCACTGTTTACCATAACTGTTGACAACATCTACTATCTCCCACCCAATGACAGGGATTAGACTGGAGCTGCTCCAGTGGTTTGGAACGTACATCCTGCAGAAAGATCAGGGGAGATGCTTTGGCAAGAAGATATAGCTACCGTAGTTGGTCAAGATAACATTTACAAGATAACATCTCTCTTACTGTATCTCATACAATTTCTCCGCCTCTTACATAGGATAAAGATGTTAAACATGGCCAGAGTGTTAGTAATCTAGGTTTCACTAATCCATTTGACTCATCCATTTAAAATATTTATTTAACTTTCTTCTACTGTGTAAGAAAAAGATAAAGAATATACATTTATGGTATTGTGCCTTTGTGTAACTAGCATGAAAACTCATTATGAGGAAAGTGGGGTGAAGAAAGCTGCTCTGCTTTAACTCAAAAGTCAAACTTTCTACATATTTAGTAATGTATACTGTAATGGACATATGCTAAGGATTTCCAGTCTTATGTAAATTAAAGCATTATCTGTCACTTTGCATCAAAAGGTTACATGGCATACCAACTACAGAGTCTGAGTTTTTTCCAGTGGAGAACTAATGGTGCTCACCTCCCACTTCATTGATCTAATTTATAGGCTATTCAACTTGTCATTATGGCTGTTTTGATAATGAGCAACAACCCGATGATCATTAGGAATCCTTTTAGATCAATTGAATGTTATGGTAAAACTGACAAAGCCGTGCTGTAAACAATCATTTTCTGATAAAAACTCAGCATCTGTATTCTGTGTCAGTTCCCATAAGAGTTTGAGTGATGTATCATATCCTCTTTTATTATAGTGGGTGCTGTTACAAAATAAGCAATTATTTCTCTGCCTACTGCACCACAGGTGATTAAAGATTTAAGAATTCGATCTTCCAGCAGTTTCTGCGGGAAAGCAGACAGAGATGGAGGGAAACCTTTAAGCTTCTCAGCAGCTCCATGCGGTCTATAGCGTATTATCTCACTATACCAGTAAGCCATTCGAAAAGACAGTTTACAAGATTAGAAGGACAATCACTGAATAATAAATATTTCAAGTTCAGAGTTTATGTAGCACCTATTCAACTGCTTTGTGGTATCTATAACGAAGATCATGAATAAACAACTAACTTTTGCAGTTGCTCTGTGAAGGCTTTTGTTGTAACTTTACTGTAGATTTATAAATAAAAGTCCCTCTGATTAATCACTGCTTCATGTTCATTCCTGCGGCACAGCTTAAGGCCAATTTTCTCTCTGTTTACTACTTCTGTCTTCTCACAGCCATGTTGCTGGAGCCTGTTCTTGCCACATTGGTGGCATTCTGCATATGTGAGTCCAAAGAGCCTGTAATAAGCTCCACCACCACTCAAAAAGTATTTTAATACTACAATCAAGCCTGTATTCAGCACCAGTGGAGCCAGGAGTAATGAAGCATTTCCACAGACTCAGTATCATGTTCATCACTCAGACATAAATCATTAGCATGAGAGTATATCCTATATAACCACTAAATAATGATCAGTGTATTGAGTCATCTAATACACAAAACCACAAACTGAATCAAATTTTCATATTAAAGTCAAATCTACAAAATCCAAGAAGAGGCAAGTAGATAACATTTTAAGCATTAAATTCACAACAGTGTGTTGCAAGCCTTCACAGTGACAATCCCCTTCTTGGTTGATACTGGCTTCGCAGGCAAGATATAAAAATAAAAAGTCCCATTTTCTTTCTTCTCCTTTGTGAAACATAAAATTGCAAGAAAACAACATGTTTCTTTTCAAATCAGTGTTTTCAGATATTCTTTTAGAAAGTGGATGTTGACATAGTGCCCAAAAATCTGTTTAATATTAGGAAAGTGTAAGGAGAAGTAAACAGAAGCACTGGTTTTAGGCACACATTTAAAAGTTGTATTCTTATTTTCATGTAGGCCAACAAACAAAGGAATCAAACATGTATGTCTTGTTAAACAAAAAAGCCAAAATGATAAAACTGACAGATTTTTTTTGTTACTACAAAAACATATATATTCTTTATTTTTTTTATTATTATTTTTTTTTTACATTTTTTTTTTTTTACACATAAATCATTTTGCACAGTAAAGTTCAAATATTCATCACAGTGCCGTCAGGGCAAGCAAGGCTAGCAGTGCTTGTCCAGTTAAAGCTGAAATTAGACATCAATTAGAAAGATGCTGATGTAGAAGTCATATACATCTGATCTCAGAACAGTTTTCTGTCCCAGAAGTGTCTGATGCCTGTTTGCTTTCATCATGTAATTTACTGCTCAATTGTGGTGGCAGCAAGGTATTGTCCCTGGAAACTAGCTTGACTACCGGCCAGCGTACCTGACCTGTCTGTCTATTTTCGTGGGCATGGACGTGTCCCATTGATAAAGGCTGGAGCTTGGCAAGCAGAGAGGAGAGCAGCCTTTCTGGGATCATTTATGATATTGTATGTATTATACACGTGTTCATGGAGCTTTAAGAGGCAAGAGTAGCAAGTAAACGAGGCAATTATAGATTTATCATCTCTGTGCAAGATCTGCAGTAAGTTTGAGAATTTGAGAGAGAATATTGGTACAGGAGTAGCACAGCGCCTTTTCACGAATAGATCAGTACACAGTTTGTGTGTGTAGCATGCGAGAGAGAGAGAGAGAGAGAGCGAGAGAGAGAGAGCATACAATTTTTTGGTGGGGTATCATGGCCAGAGGGAGGTAGATGTGGCCGCCGTGAAATTCCTACCCTTATGGTGGCCTATTATGTTCATTTCCAGCTCTATATTTTTATTCTGGAACTGCATTTGAGTGGCTTGCATGATTCACACTGCCCCTCAGTGGAGCCTTGGACTGACCGCGTTCCCATCCTCTCCCTACTCCCTTACTTCCTGCTCAAGGAATATCAGTTAAGGGAACTTCCCTCGACAAAATTCCTTCATTCTGAACACCCTGCAACGTCACCAACGCAGACATCCTCCTTGCTCTGTGCATCACCCTGGTAACGTAAACACCTCGGATAAGTGTTGCTGCTACTATGGACAATTTAGACTATTGAAATAAAATATTCAACATTGAATATATATTGAAACAAATACTGATACCATTACAAAACTTATTCTATTTAAATGTATGTAACTTGTGAATAAATGCAATTTGATTGATTTACAATATGTTGTCCATTGTGCAGGAGCGAGGCCCAATGACTGATGGGTAATCTTCTTGTTCTTCTTGTTCAGTTCTTCCCTGCTCAGTTCACAGTTTCCGTTGAGTGATCACCTTTGGCTCCCTAAGGTTTTCAATCTTCTGACTACCCTGTGCACTCCACTTTGCAGGGAACTACTGGGCGATCGGAACGCACCTAACTCAATATAAGCTCAGGCCGCTTTAAGATGCCGCCTTAAAGACTCCTTTACTTCTGATTGGCCGAACATCCGGAAGTCTGCCGACGGTCAGCGCGCCAATCGTGTATCTTCTAACAGGTGTAAAGGTTCTGAAAGTATACTGTAAAACTAAGTAATATATCATTGATCGTAAATGTCACCTTTTCAAATCCATCCAGCCTGAATCCGATCTGGAAGATGAGAATGGACAGCACGAACATGCGCAGCAACGAAGATTACAGCTAGACATCTCTGATAGGTAAATATTACCCCCATTACCTGCTTTTTGTGTGAAATAATGGTGGATTTAATCTTTCAATCACAATCCGTATATAAAAAAAACACGTTATTCTTCCATAGCCACACGACAGGTTAAAGCAAACTGAGGCCTGTGCTGTGTGTCTCACAGGGATTACTTTTGGTTTACTTTTACATACCTTTTTTTCATTATTTGAAACTTTGCCACAATATGGCCGACCCTAGACTATAACATTATAAACATGACAGAAAGTAATGAAAAGCATAGATCACGTAATAACTATGGATCCTGATCACAGCATTTGCTTTAATTTTAAAATTCCATGTACCAACATTAAACTATGTGATTTTTAAGTCTTTGGAAACAGCTTACATAGAAAAATTATGTTGATTGCTGAATTAATACAAATGTTGTCAAAACATGAAAGCTTTCAAAAGAGGTTGAGGTTATGCACTTGCACAGATTCTGAGAACTTTCCATTTAAACTGAAACAGAAAAGCTGAATTTTAAACAAGTAAATAGATATTTTGTTACCCTGTTTTTCAAAAGTCAAATTTGAGTGGCAACTTTAAATTATAAATATTGTGAATTCTAACCAAATAATTAAAATTCAGCCATTCTGTGGAAAACAAATCCCCACCCATGCTAGTTCATCATAAGACAAGAGCTGTGTTAAAGATTAAACCTAAACTGGATGCATTTCATTAATACTATGATGCCACACAGCTCTGGCAGTATTTTTCAACAGCACCAATTATCTCTCAAAGCTAGAAACCAGTGAGTGCTGCAAAATTTAATTAATGGCTGACAATGCACTTTTTCCCAGATGCTTTGCTGACGAAAAGGAGGACTCAAAACAGGCATTATTGTCAGGAGCTTTATATCTTGTCCTTGAGCACTATGGCACTCAGCATCAGAAAATGAAGGACATTCAGCCATTGCTGTCATCATTTCTTAGAAATCGAGTTGAGTATCTCTTCAGTTTGAAAAAGCTTTTGATTTCAAGAAGCTCTTAATTATTGTTTCAGTAACAGTAAATCAAGTCAGGTGATTTACTCTTCTTTATTGAGTTACAGGACAAACAAAAGGGGTCGTCGGATTTCACATATTTGTAATGGAGGTGATTTAGTTTAATAGTTCCTCAGTCAAATTACAAGGTACGTCATAGATACGTGAGTGCAAAGTTCAGATTTTACATGCAAATAGGAGGGATTCATTGAGGGAGACACTTTGGCTGTGAGGACATTTGGAACTAAAACATTCGAACATTTGTACTTATTTGTAAATGGAATAGACCAAAAGTAAAAGTGGCAGACAATTTCAAAAGCATCATTTAGGTCATTTTTTATTTGGCTTTGTTTCACCACTGTTTATCATCATGAAAAGTGGTTGTGTTTTCTCTGAGTATTGCACTGTGAAATATCATAGGACGAATTCAGCACTCGCAACCAAAATTTACTGAAAATAGTGAAGCTGCGTTCACATGAACGTTTTCTCTGTGCGAAAAACCTGGAGCCCCTTCTCATTCATTTGAATTGGGGAAGTGTATTTATGCAGGGGGGTGGCACCATGGGGCGTGGGCTGCATTGTGCTGGAAAAAAGTTGAAAGCTGGTTCAACTTTTTCTGCAGTGTCATGGACGTCATCGGAGAGGGCGCTGCGTTCACCAATCATCTTGATTTCCAGGAAGGAGCTTGTTCATTGGTGCATCGTTTGTGCTTGTGTATTGCTCTGATCGTGCCTGCATTTTGCCATGTTTCCTCTATTTCACATAGGATCTGTAAAGATGGCGGACAGTACTCCTCGTCAGCTCAAGACCAAACATCGACAAACTCCTGCTAGCTACACACCAGGTTTGTCATTATAAGACATTACGGTTATGGGTTGGGCAGGGTTAGGGTATAGGCAAAAAGGCAATGCTCTTTTAAATTATATCATTGGTATTGATCGTTTTTTGCAGCACAGTAAAGTGAAAAACTCATTATCCATTATGAAAATGAACAATATATTGTTTTAAAACCAACACAACATCTTTAGTAGTGAACTACCTATCTATTTTCAGAGGACAAGGAAATACGACTCTGTGTACTGTGCTGTGTACAACAGGTACGAGCATCCCTTTCCTTCTGACACTACATTTTCTCAACCGTTGACTTTCCATATTCCTACACATAAACACACTTATGCCGCGCACTGTTTACACAGCAGATCAGCTGTTTGAGTCAGACAGGGCTCTTTAGTGGTTTTGACTGAGATATAGCAGTGAAAATATTCAAAATATAGTATACACTTGAAATGATATTGGTTTTTTAGGTTGGCTTTTTTTTTTTTTCAAGACGCTAAAACATATTTTTTCTTTGTCCCAATTTCACAGCAGTACATTGCTCAGCTTCTGGACCGTTACTCCTGGCTGCTTCTCTTTTCTCTTCTTCTTCCGGGAGTGCGCCGACCTGAATCTACTACAGGTAACACACTGGCTATATGGCTCATACAACCCCAAATAACCCGGACTTTCACTTTAACATGTTCTCACTGTGGTACATGGCCACAAGCATTGCTCATTGTTGCATTCTGCTGTTTATCAAGAAACTGTGAAACTGTTGCCGAAATGACCTTTCCAGAGTTGTACTTCGTTGCCGTCAAGAAGTACAAAGAAGTACATAGTTGTGCAGATGCTTGGCGTTCTGTCAGTCTTTTAAGTTGGAATTTGTGGTTGGTATTTTGGTGGTTGTGTGGTTAGCAGCATGGCTAATTAAAACATTGTGGAGACTTCTTTGTACTCACACTCAAATTTGTCAATGTGCAGTACAGATGCTACCCATGTGGCATGCCGACACAGACCCCTGGGTGATTAGCTGCACTGCATGTGTTTTTTTTTTTTTCTGTGTGAAGATAAAGTTAAAGGGAAGAAACATTTTCATTTATTAACTAGTTTTATTTGATATAGGTTGGAGAAGGCCCACGTTGTGTCCATGTTAGGGTTTGGATGTCCCAATCCTGGAAAAGGAGGTGGGATTTGTATTCAGCATGAGAGGAAACTCTGTCTGGGAGGCTCAATTGAGGGCAAGAGAAGCTAATGAGCTCTTTTCACAAGGAGAAAATGCAGGCTGCCAAAATGTGTTCCCTCCCTCTATGTTCCAGAAAAATTTTACTATGATGAAATGCCTTTGTGGGCTCGGGGAAACAGATTCTGAGAGAGATACAATATTTTGCATGACACCAGCCGGTGTCTGTACATGGAAGGGGTCATACGTTCGGCTTTACTTTGGTCCTGGTTACTTTTTCTTCCATTTGTGCAGTGAGCTGAAAATAATGCATGAACCACATGTGAGTCAACCTAACAAGTGAACAGTATAGAATTTTGAGTTGAGAACACATGAATAGTGGATAAATGTACACGTCAGCGTTTTCAGTCAGCAGGGAATTTTTTTAGCAACAGATGATGATGGTGGTGTATTCCTTACATCATGAATAGAAGTGATAACACTGCAAGCAAAAATCTGTATTATACTCCATTCTTAATATATAATAGGATTTTATATAGGGGAATATAATAGAAAAAATAATAACGAGACATTCCTTTACATTTAAATCACAAACTACCTGTTTGCTTACCAGTATATATCACGAAAGGATGTTAATAATTTATTTAACTTTCTTGTTTTATCTTAATGTGAGGGCTACAGGTCGGCCTTTTACAAGCATACAAATAGTTTATTTCACATGTATTTGTGTCTTGAAACATCAAATAAATGACAGAAAATATATAGGACAAAGAAAGTGTATATTCTTTGCCAGACAGGTGCAGTTATTCTTCATGTTATGATTGTGTTATAATTGTGACAGCTGTTTACCATAGCTGTGGAGAGAAAGTAGCAATGCCAAAGGGCAGCTTAGAGAAAAGGTAAATCAGAGCAAGATGAGAAGTTTATCTTCTCCCCCGTCAGCGTGCTTCCCGCCATCGGGGATGAATGGGCTTCTTTAAATAGCTCTGATTAATTAGAGGTTTTAATTGGAAGGGTGTTGGTGGCAGCCGCTGTCTCTCTCTCTTCTCAACCAGTCATTTAGGGGAGTGGTGCCCATGTCAAAAGGACACCTGGCACTGGCTGATTCAATGCCATCAGCCGCTGTGCTCAGCCTCTGCTACAGCGACGTGACAAAAGCCTGAGCCACTGCTTCGCCCTCTTTGTGTGGGTGTCAGTGACATGCAGCAGTGTTTGCTGTGAGTGCCTGCATGCCGTCTCTCAAACACTAGCTTTGCTTTTCTCCCCTTTTCTCCCCCTTTTTTTTTTTTTCCTTTTGCTCTTTCTCCTCTGTTGCATCACCGCCCCTTTCTTCTATAGAGTGAGTGATTAACGCCCCCCCCCC